>NC_079189.1:174619245-174919245 GCF_029499605.1 Hyla sarda | reverse complement strand
AGGTGTTACTAATAAAGAAGCATGGGGCTAAAACTTGGTGTATAGTGTTAAAATAAGACATATGAGGTAAATGGAGTGACATGTTCTCTAGCCTAAAATCTATACAATAGAAGACAAACGCAATGGCCCTGAAGAGTGGAGTGTAGGTTTTGTTGTGTTTTTTTGCAGTTTCAACCTTTTTTTCCCATGGTATTTACTAATTTACTCCACTTTCGGAAACTTTATACATTCTTTAAAGTGTAGGGTTTTCTTACCAGAAAATTCACATGATTTTCAGAGTGGTTTTCAGAAAAGACAAGTGATTTTGGATGAAATGTAGGGAACACGCCTTTTTTCCTGAAAGCCACGCCCATTTTGTCATTTTTCCCCCCCACTCTGAGTGTTTCTGATTCTGATTCTCTCGGGTTTTTTCTGTCGCACATTCAGAATTTACACAGAATTTAGGGGCACAACCCGACAAAAAGAGTTGGAATGCTGTTAGGGCCAATGTGATACATCCGTTTAGGGAAAACAGTATAGCCATCAGGCTATCAAAGGGGTACTGATTGCAGGGGGTCCAACCTTTGGGACTCCCCAAGATTTCCTGTATGGGGCCCGGCTCTCACTGCTCAGCTTACCATACTTCTGGGCTCTTCAGCTTTGAAGACAAGCAGGAATGACAGCCTGCTCAGCCAATCACCGGCTGAAATGAGGTCCCGTCTAAACCAGTGATTGGCTGAGCGGACCGTCACTTCTGCTTATCTCTGTTGGAGGGTGCTAGATTGCTCTGGTGAGTAGATGGGACCTGTACAGTATATAGCAGGGAGTTTGACTTCTGGGACATTTATTCTATTCTGTGGATAGGTGATAAGTCGTGTTCCCCGGAATACTCCTTTAGGGTCTATTCACACGTACAGTATTCTGCACAGATTTGATGCGCAGGATTTCAAACTGTGTTCAGTTTACATTGAAATTTGCAGCAGAAAATCCTGCGCATCAAATCTGTGTGTCAAATCTGCTCAGAATATTGTACGTGTGAATAGAACATTAAAGATATATTACTGGCCAGACAAAATATAAAACACATGATGAATGAATACATTATGGGGCCAACCAAACACATGAGATAAAAGTGGTCTGCAATGGCCAATTTTGACAATTTCTGATCATGATTACTTTAATGAGATGGGCATGTTGCTGAAGGGTTTGTTCAAAATATTTTGTATACAGCTAGCTTTAGAGGAAACATTACTTCTGAGTATATGAAGCAGATAGCTTCTGTGGTAAGGCTACAGTTCACTTTGCCATGTTGCTATTGCATTATTTCCTACCAGCAGGGCTGTATTTACCATTGGCCACTTGTGGGCCTGTGCCTAGGGCAGCAGGGTTGAAGGGGGCAGCACTTCAGTGAGTTAAAAAAAAAAGATAAATACTTTGATATAGCTGCTGCTGCCATGCTATGGCCTAGAGAAGGAAAATACATTTCCTTCTTTGGGTGAATCCACGTGGGTCAGGACTGCTTCTCACATTTTAACTACAGAATTGCAACCGTATTCACTCATTATGTTGTGGATTTGGGATTGATTTCACATTGTGTATATGTGGTGACCCAGTACAGAATCATGTGTATCTTCTGTACTTCTGTCCATCCTGTGTGGCAGATGCTGCTCAATGTCCGTCATGGGTCCCCTCTCCTCAGGACTCTCTATCCGGCCAATGGGATTTCCCTAAATTCCTCCCATATATAGTGAGGTCAGAGTTCAGCTAGTCAGTTCTGCTGAGGTACAGTTTGGTGAGGAGTGAAGTCTGTCAGTGAGGTGGATCTGAAACAAGGCCTAGTCCAGCAACCACTCATCAACTACAAGTTAACCCCACTATCCAAGTGAAAGTCAAAGCCTTGCGTTAAAGGGGTATTCCAGGAAAAAAACTTTTATATATATATATATATATATATATATATATATATATATATCAACTGGCTCCAGAAAGTTAAACATATTTGTAAATTACTTCTATTAAAAAATCTTAATCCTTTCAGTACTTATGAGCTTCTGAAGTTAAGGTTGTTCTTTTCTGTCTAAATCCTCTCTGATGACACCTGTCTCGGGAAACGCCCAGTTTAGAAGAGGTTTGCTATGGGGATTTGCTTCTAAACTGGGCGTTTCCCGAGACAGGTGTCATCAGAGAGGATTTAGACAGAAAAGAACAACCTTAACTTCAGAAGCTCATAAGTACTGCAATGATTAAGATTTTTTTAAGTAATTTACAAATCTATTTAACTTTCTGGAGCCAGTTGATATATAAAAAAAAGTTTTTTCCTGGAATGCCCCTTTAAGCCTACAGTCTTGGGGATATTATACAAGTCAAGTCCAGCAAGTTAGTCAAGTCCAAGTTTCTAAAGTATAGCGTGGGCTGAATCAGTCATATACAGCACAATCAACTATAAGTCCCAGCAAGCCAATAAGCTTCCCTAAGTTCACCCTGCAACTTCTTCACGCTAATCTGAGCTGTAACGGATTGTACCATCTTTCCAACTTCAACCACAGAAAAAATGTAATTTAAGGGTTAAAAATTAAACACTTTATTGTTTTAGGTTAAAAAACAAAATTGTAGGGGAAAGGCTGATACAGGGGGGATGGGACAAAAAATGGGTGTCACTGCCTGCCAAAACAAGTAAACATAGACATAAAGTCAAAAAAGGCAAAAGATATGCAGTGCATACTAATAAACAGACATCATTCTTAAAGTGCATACAAAGCCGCATACAACACCAAACTATTGCAAATAAGAAGTGCAAAAGTGCAGCAGTAGTGATGCCACCCCAACGTACATTTCGGCGAATATCCTTCATCCTGGGGGTGGCGTCCTCTCAGTGCAGGTACTATTTAAATAAAACTCATCCGATCAGAACCCGAGAAAATTAATTTTGTAAATATTACATACCTGTGTGGGGCCGGAAAGGAGCCTGTCTCCAGAGTGGCGCATAGCGCACAAGCCACTGAACACCGCGCGTACTTCCGGGCGCCGCATCAGCTGACTCCGCTACATGACTGACCACAAGGTGGGCAGTGTGAGACGCAAGTCCGGAAGAGCGCAACGTCGGGAATCGGCGCATGCGCACAGGGACGGCACAGGCACTTAGAAGTTAAATAAAGTTTGTTTGGAGAAATTCATAATATTTACAAAAATTTACAAATTATTTTAAATAGCAGCATCATGGGGCATGAACGAACAGGATATGGATGTGTGCCCTATGCAGAGAAACCTCCCCAGTCTGGACTCTGTCCAAAATTGCAGAAAGCCGAACATTCATATGACAAAAACTGTGCCAAAATTGTACGGGACTTTGTCTGTGAAAATGCTTAGTTGAAAGGCACTTGTGAAAAGAGGGGGAGAAGAAAAGTTTATTAAGGCTACTGTCAAAGTGTTAAAGTTGTGCCCGCCATTGTGGAGGAAGCAAGTCTGTGGCTGTTACCCTGCTGTGCATATACAAGTGTTGAATGGGACTTGTGCTGTGCAATAAGGAAAGTACTGTACTACCTAGAAGGGGTTAATTGGCTCCCAAAATTCCCTCGCGCAAGTGGCCCCAGCTCCGCCCTCATCAGTCTCCTACACCACCGCCTCCCCAGCACAGCAAGGAGGAACCAAAAGGATCGGCCTGTGTTGCACAGGGGAAGATTTTCCCACCCGGATCCAGGCAGGAAGCTCCCTAGGTGCAGCCATCTTAGAAGTTCCAGGCTGCTGCGTTCATGCCCAGCGCTGTCCCCCAGCACCACAACACCTGAAAGACTTGCTGATCATCAGTGCAGAGTTATACAGAGTCTCTGGTATCCAGGTGTGCCACTATTATCCTCGTACTGTCTGCAACTACCAGTCACCAAGTCCCTTGTTACTGGGTACCGGCAAAACAGAGGGGGAGTGTCTGCTGTTATCACCCCCACAGTCCAGGTGCAAACTACAAGCTGCTGAAGCACCTCTTTAACTTCTTTTAAGGGCAACTCATATCATCTTCCTTAAAGCAACAGCTCACCCTATTATCTTCAACATGTCTGAACCAAGTACCACAGATCAACCAGGCACCAGCGCCCCTCCATCTTCCTCGGCGAGTGCACCCCCTGCTCCAGCGGCTAGTGCTCTTTCCACCACCAACAGCCCTGGTGTTCCAGCAACCCCACTGGTATTCATGGGAAATCCTGTACTCCCTACCTACCCTGAGGAATTTCAATGAGAGAATCCACAGCCTGTATGTCTTTTACTCTTTTCCTCCTAATCATCAGGTGCAACTGTTAACGGGACAACTCTGGGGACTGGCATTAGAGGAAGTCCGCACCTGGCCAGTATTCGAGAAGGCGACTGTCGAGCAGATTTTTGAAGGGCTGTACCAGGTATTTGAGTCACATTCTCCATCAGAGGTACGTCTCCAACTATATGAAAGGTGACAAAAGCCAGGTGAGACTCTGAGAGCGTATACTGTAGCCCTACAGAATGCCCTAGAGATTGTCCAGAAGCTAGATGGTGTAACTCCCGAACAGGGCAACAAAATATTAATGGACAGTTTATTGATGGGACTCATAACAAGTGGGACAAGACCCAACTGAGAATGTTAGCAGTACAAAACCCTAACATGTCTTTTCTTGCTTTTAAAGATTGGCTATACAAGTGATTGAGTCCGGGACTGAATTGGAAGATGTGATGGGCTTAGAGGTTAGCCAACTACAGCTTCACTATGAAGTATAAAAATGGCAAGTCAAATGTCAATGCCGATGTGCTATCCCGGATGACCCCAGGTGAAGAGCCACCCCAAGAAGACAAGTGGGAGGATGTAAAGATGCCTACGTTTTATCAGCAGTTCGTCCACCAAAATGTTGTCACTACCCTTGTTGAAGGTGAATCAAGGCTAGAGAAGGTGAAAGAGAACTTTACTTGGACAACTCTGCAAGAAGAAAGCTGAGTCATGGGAGACTTGATGGATTTCCTCCTGGCGAAAAAGGTACCGACCCGACTGCGGCGGGCCCATTGTGACTATGAGTTGAAACGAATGTAGCATCAGGGGAAACAACTGTTTGTGCACAAAGGACTATTGTGTTGCAATTCTTTGAATCCGGTCTCCAGTGAACGACTACATCAGATTCTGGTTCCCAGAAGAGATGCGGCTATGGTCTATTGTTTTCAATGCCTACCATGACCAGTCAGGACACTTCGGAGTCCATAAGACGGAAGCCACAGTTCGGAGAAGATTCTACTGGATTGGGATGCGGAGTGATGTTGAGAAATGGTGAAGAAGTGAATGCTCTGTCTGCAATGTTAGGACGCGAGGGCTCCCCTCCATCCCATCCAGAGCAACAGACCTAACCAGCTGGTCGCGCTAGACCACGTGAAATTGGCTCGTACCCAATCCGAGTACACCTATGCACTCACTATGGTTGACCACCTCTCCAAGTGGGTTGTCTTTGTTCCAGTCAAAGATCTCATAGCCAAAACGGCTGCACAAAGGTTCTACTCCAAGTGGGCACAAATGCTAGGATTTCCAGAGTCTGTCTTAACAGACTGTAGACTTTCGGGCTGCCTAAGGCCAGGACCTTTGGGCTGCGAGCCCCAGCTGACAACTCTCCCTTGTCACCCGACAAATGGGTACCTGATCATCAAAGGCGAATCCATGAGGCTCAGGAGATCTTCAACAAGAAGATGGAGAAGCTCGACAGAGGCAACATGATGACTACGACGGCCATGCAGCGACCAAACCCTTACTCGTTGGTGACAAAGTATGGTTAAAGAAATTTCCTAGAACAGACAAGTTGGATTCCATCTGGGAGACAGAACTTTACACGTTAACGGCTATTCCCTACCCTGAGTCTGATGTCTACAAACTGCGGAAGCCCGATTGTGAACCACAGGTCATCCACAGGAATCACCTCAAACTCTGTGAGAAAGAGGACTTGTCAGTGCTTGTGCAACCACCGCCTCCTCCACCTGTGGCGCCTGTTCTAGAATACGTTCCTGGTGAAGGGATACATCTTTCTATGGATTTCCCCATGTTTTTGCCAACACAGCCGACCTACATCTGTCAACCTCCAGCTCCTGTCTTGTCCCCTCTGGCTATATACCTGCTCCCATGGTCCCTGCTCAAACTATTCCTGTTCAACTGGAAGAAATGGTCCCTGCTAAAGCAGTTTCTTCTCAATCAGAAGAAACACCTGCTGCACTTCCGGATTTCCCTCAGGATCCTGTTCCTCAAGAGGTGGTGCTGTGCAGGTCTCAACGGTTCACCCAGGGACAACTACCTGCTAGGTATCAAACATAAAACAAATGTACATTGTATAGCCTGCAAGAAAAGTATACATATAAAAATGTATAGTCGCTAGGAATATATATAATACATATTGGGGGAGATTTAAATCAAAACTTGTCCAGAGGAAAAATTGCTGAGTTGCCCATAGCAACCAATCAGATCGCTTCTTTCATTTTTGAAAAAGCCTCCAAAAAATGAAAGATGTGATCTGATTGATTGCAATGGGCAACTCAGCAACTTTTCCTCTGGACAGGTTTTGATAAATCTCCCCCATTGTGTACAGATAGTGAGTTAATGTACCGTACTAAAAAATTGTCTTCAGTCAGGACTGTTTTCTCCTAGTCAGTATGTAAATACTCCAGTCCATATCAATACCAAAAATGTGTATTGTCAGTACTAATTGTTTTTTCTGTCCAATGTGCACAGGGTTTTCTTGTGGCCAGAGAGCAACTGGTGAGCGTAAGTACTGTGGGGAAAAAAAAGTATTTAGTCAGCCACTAATTGTGCAAGTTCAAAAATAAAAACAGACTTAAAAAAACGGACAATAACGGATGCAAACAGATGTTATCCGAAATTTTCTTTTTTTTTTTTTGTTCTGAGCATGCTCAGAAGTAAAAATGGATTAAAAAACGGATTGAAAATAATGGATGCTAACGAATTACATTAAAGGTTCATCTGTTTCCCATAATATTCAATGTTAAATTTACTGTATCTGTCTTTTTCTCCCGCTTTTTTGATGGGAGAAAAAATACTGCATGCACCGTCTTTTCTCCCATAAAAAAAAATGGAAATGAACGGAGACGGGTGCAAACTGATGTGAAAGGATTGTAAGGAAATCCCATTGACATCAATGGTATTATTTTACATCCGTTTGTTAGGCTGCGTTCACACGGCCGTTCACATCTCCCGTCAAAAAAAAAAAAGGACAATAACGGATGCAAATCTGTCACCGTCAGCTGACCTCTGTGGAGCGGTTGCAGGCTATTGCTCGGACAATCGCGTCGCACCCCACTGCCATCGGGGCTGCGAACCCAGTGTGAGACCACTATTTACTATCTGGATATACGGGAGAATTTACTACAGCCGCAATACATCGGTCCACGCCAGTGACATTTGTATCTGTTTGGATCCATTATTGTCCAGTTAATAAACCAAAAAAAAAATTTTTTTTAGCTAGTCTCTAGATCAACCCCATAGAAAACCTTTGGAGGGAGTTGAAAGTCTGTGTTGTACAGCGACAGCCCCAAATCATCACTGCTCTAGAGGAGATCTTTATGGAGGAATGGGCCAAAATACCAACAACAGTGTGTGAAAACCTTGTGAAGACTTACAGAAAATGTTTGACCTCTGTCATTGCCAACAAAGAGTATATAATAAAGTATTGAGATTAACTTTTGTTATTGACCAAATACTTATTTTCCACCACAATTTGCAAATACATTCTTTAAAAATCAGACAATGTGATTTTATGGATTTTTTTTTCTCATTATGTCTCTCATAGTTGAGGTATACCTATGAGGAAAATGACAGGCCTCTCTCCTCTTTTTAATTGGGAGAACTTGCACAAATGGTGGCTGACTAAATACTTTTTTGCCCCACTGTACCACTGTAAGGGGAAGTCAATGTTGTTCCTACCGCCATATACTCAAAGATTTCTGTGTTTCAGGGAGAAGTAGCAAAAAAGCCGAAGGGCCCAGTAGCACAGGCATCAGGGTAGAAAGCCTCTGGCAGCCCGATCTGTAAAATGTCTAATGTGTAAATGGTTTAATCTATGTGTATGCTATTGTCAGTATCTACAAATGTTTATAAGCTTTGAAATGTCAGTAACAGTACTATCTAGGTTAAGTTTTGGTACTAAGGTACAAAGGACCCTTCATGACAAACGGTTACAACAACAGTTACTACTTTGTTTACATTCTATTGGAGTATGTAAGGACATTAGTAAAAATGCCACATGAACTCTTAGAACTGTTTACAACTGTTTATTAATCTGTGAATGACATTTGGATTAATGCCCCAGGAAAATACATAGCCCTGAGAAGGACATTTCAAACAATGCCCTAGGAACTATTTTGCTACTCTAACTTTGTCCCATAAGGCCATTTTTACACCATCTGCTCTCCAGGATGTTACGCCGAGGACAGCTTTCCTCTAAAGGGAGAGTTTGTGGTGACCCAGCACAAAATCATGTGTTCTTCTGTACTCCTGCTCATCCTGTGTGGCAGATGCTGCTCCATGTCTGTCATGGGTCCCCTCTCCTCAGAACTCTCTATAATGCACTATATAATTTAGTCATATAAGGGTTAATGTATTTGTATTATCTATGTACTTGTTGTCTTAAATCTCTTGTTGCTAAGGACCTTGTTGTTAAGGGGAGTATGCAGTGGTGAACATGTGACTTATCCGGCCAATGGGAACCCATATATAGTGAGGTCAGAGTTCAGTTATTCAGTTCTGCTGAGGTACAGTTTGGTGAGGAGTGTAGTCTGTCAGTGAGGTGGTTCCGAAAGGAGGCCTGAGGCCTAGTCCAGCAACCACGCATCAACTACAAGTTAACCCCACTACCGAGGTGAAAGTCAAAGCCTTGCGGTAAGCTTACAGTCTTGGGAATATTATAAAAGTCAAGTCCAACAAGTTAGTAAAGTCCATGTCTCTAAAGTATAGCGTGGGCTGAATCAGTCATGTGCAGCACAATTAACTATAAGTCCCAGCAAGCCAATAAGCTTTCCTAAATTCACCCTTCTACTCCTTCACGCTAATCTGAGCTATAACGGATTCTACCATCTTTCCAACCTCAGTAAATCAAGCCAGTTAACTGTAACCTTGCGTCGGAGTGATTATTTGCCCCGTACCTGGCACAGGTGAAGCTGGCCTATCTTGGGTGGTTTATAGGTCAACCACGCCCTGGCGTCACGATAAGGTTAATTACCCATTAAGAACAAGTTTCAAAAAGGTGCAGCTCACAACAAAAAGTGCGAGGTAATTAAAGCTATAACCGGTCCCCACCCGCGTCCAAGGAAAAATAAAAATCTAATTTATAGCTTTTACCTCAAGGACCTCACCATCTAAGGTGCATAATGATATGTGTGGAAACGTAAAAAAATTGAATAGAAAACAGCATCACTGGTATAAAAATTTAATTCAATAAAATAAATGGATAAACTACACATATAAAGGCACTAATAAATACCCCACTGAGCCCTAGTGGAATATCAATAATAAATATATAACTGTAGAATGCTAGTTGAGCATATATGTATCTGCAGTCCGATAGTCCGGCACCTAGTTTGAAAGTCCCGTTTATGGAGCGGATGATAAAAGTGCGCTTGATAGAAATATTATAAAGTCAGACTCCAGGTAGTCGGTAGATTAAATAATGAAAATATTGAAAGAACAATAATGGTTGTATTTCTCACCGCCTGGTTCTCACTGGCGTGGACCGATGTATTGCGGCTGTTGCAAGATCTCCCGTATATCCACGAGATAGTAAATAGTGGTCTCACACTGGGTTCGCAGCCCCGATGGCAGTGGGGTGCGACGCAATGGTCCGAGCAATAGCCTGCAACTGCTCCACAGAGGTCAGCTGACGGTGACAGAGCCGACACTCCAGCAGGAGTGTCAGCACACACGGGAACGGTGTCCCACATGGGGATCTGGGATCCAGGAGATGTGAAAGGTGAGATGCCGCCAAACAAAGCAGGAAACTGGAGCCTGGATTAACTCCTCAAATGCGGATACTGGTGGTTAGGTGCGTACCAGTGAATAGTGTGAATAGTGCCAAGTCCTAGACGCGTTTCAGGGTGCTGGGAATTATAGTCCTCCGACCCCTTCTTCAGTAGGCAAATGTAATTGGCAAAAAAGTAGGCAAAAATACACATTTGCCTACTGAAGAAGGGGTCAGAGGACTACAATTCCCAGCACTAGACATGTGCAATTCGGTTCGGCACGAATGTTATATTTAACGAAAATTACCGTTTTCGTACATTCGGAGCGATCCGAATGAACGAAAAAACATCTTGAGCATCTCCGAATAGCGCCGATAATACGAACAGCCAAACAACGAATACCTTCGGTGAACAACGAATGCGTTCGGTGAATAACGAATGCACTCGTTAAATAACATCGTTCGGGGAATAACGAATGCATTCGGGTAATAACGAATGCATTCGTTAAATGACGAATCATTCGGAAAATAACAAATCATTCGGGAAATAACATTCGGGAAATAACGAATGCATTCGTTGTCCGTAAACGAAAGTAAAGTAATAATTCTGCATTCTTTTAATTGGTCCTTGGGAGGTCATATGATCGGAGTTCATTGTCACATGGTACCATATGGTAACTTTTAGCCAATTAGCTTATTCCATTCAATCCCTACTGTATTGCAGACAGTAAGGCTGTTTTATTCAGTTGTGAGGTAGTCCTGTGAGACTGGCTGGTGGTGTTACAGTTGCAGTGTGTGGAGAGAGTCACTGGATTTGCAGAAATGGACGGTTTACCTGATGATAACTTGGCTTCTGGCACAGAGACAACAGGCAAACAAGCTAAGGTAACACCTGCACTTTTTTACAAAAGAGGATCAGCAGCAAGGCCTGCAGCAAAGTCCCATGCTTCATCAAGTGGCCATACTCATCATCATATCCAAGAAAAAAATAAGACAGCCACCACTAGTGCTGCTACTGTGGCCCTTAATGTCTCGCAATCTGTTAGACACCAAGAAGGAGAGGGAAACAAGAAGCAGGGCTCACAATCAGACATGGACATAATGCATTTAAGTACGCCTCTTCAAGGTGTAGACATTGGAAGCATAGAAGAGGAGGTACCCCTTGATTTCATTCATGATGTGTCCAGTCCTGAACAATATCAAAGTCCTGTATCGCCACTCCTATTTACAACTGACCTTCCAGAATCATCACCACCATCATCCTCTGGCTCTTTAGTTGTAATGGATACACCACCCTCCCATTCAAGTAGTGCCACCGTCCCCAGTACAAGGCCTCCAGCTTCCAAAAGCAATCCCCTCCTGCAAAATGCCCCATCTGCACAACCCGGTTCCAGTTCCAGCCGGAAATCTAAAGTTTGGGAGCATTTTTCAATAGTTGGTGATGGTAGATCAGCTAAATGTAAGCTATGTGGCAGGGAAGTCAGTCGTGGTAGAGTTATAGGGCATCTGACTAATTCTGGCATGAATCACCATTTGCGCACACACCACAAGCCAGTCCTGTTAAGAGAAGACAGTGGGTTGTTGTCACCTCCACCCAGTAAAAAAAGGGCAAGTGCTAGTTCCAGTGCTACCATCAGCTCACATAACCTGGACAAGGGGCACAGAGGTGAAGCTGTTGACCCCAGTCAAGCAAAACAGCCCACCTTGGATCAATTTAGTGGATTTCATTCCAGGGGGATTTCAAGACAGCAGTCCCGTAAAATTACCCGCCTCATTGGCGAGCTCATAGCCGTCGGGGGAGCTCCCTTTAACATGGTGGAGGGGGAACCGTTTAAACGTCTAATGCAGGCAGTTGCACCCCAGTATGTAATTCCATCCCGTACCACATTTAGTCGCAGTATAGTACCCTCCTTACATAAATCTTGTGTGGAGTTAATAAAACAGGAGCTAGGCAGAGCCACAGGACAGTCTGTACATTTCACCACAGACTTGTGGAGTGCTCCCAGTGGGCAGCATGCCTTCTTATCACTAACAGCACACTGGTGGCAGCCCATTGTAATGGAACCAGCCCAAATTACATCAGGGCCAAGAAGCACAGGAGCTGGTGTTGTAGAAAAACAAAATCAGGGGCACTGCTCATTCCTACTGCATGCAGAGGTTTTAGATGAGCAGCACAGCTCGCATAACATAACCCGTGCATTACAGAAAATGGTGGCAGAGTGGCTTGGGGAGCAGGCAAATACACAGGCGAAGATGGGGTTTGTGGTCACTGATGGGGCAGCCAATATGTTAAAAGCACTGCGGGATGGCAAATTTGTTGGTGTCCGATGCTCCGCCCATGTCCTCCATCTTGTAGTAAAGGCAGGTATAGATGACACCACTGAGAGCAATACAAAGCTCTCTGAAGTGTTAGACTCCTGTAGGAAAATTGCAGGCCATTTTCATAGAAGTGTGAAGGACAGTCACATTTTCAGGCAGGAGCAGATTAAGGCAGGTCTTCCTCAACACCGCCTGAAGCAGGATGTAAGCACCAGGTGGAATTCTACATTGGACATGCTTGAAAGAATTCTGGAGCAACAAAAAGCTATACATGCAATGTCACATGAGCATGTCATCGGTGTGGCCAGACCACTTAGCAGGGAGGAGTGGAAAATAATAGCTCAGGTGGTGACTGTACTAAGCCCCTTTCGTGCAGCCACAGAAAACCTAAGTCAAGAAAGTGCAAGCTTGGCTCAAGTCATCCCCCTCTTTACCCATCTTGTTAACAAAATGGATGCCATCCTCAACCATAGAGAAAACTTGCCTGGAGGATACATAGTACCTGATGTTGCCACACTTGTCAGGAGACTGCATGGACAATTAAACCGGAGGATCACAGAGCTCACTGATGCTTGCCCTGAATTGATGCTTGCCACCATGTGTGACCCCCGAATTAAGGGCAAAATGGCACTCCAAGCCAATTCCCTAACAGGCTGGAGAGAGAAATTAATCAACAGGGTGTGTGACAGGCAAAGACACTTGGTTGTGCCGTCAGAGAGGGATGATGAGGATGATGAAGAAGAAGAGGAGGATGAGCCTGCTATGTCATCATCATCATCCATCACAAACACTGCTGGACATTCATCAAGAGCTGCTGACTTTTGGGCAGAAACTTTGCAAACCTTGGTCGGACACACCAGACAACCCTCAAGGATACCCAGAGATAAGGTTGCAGAGACTGTAAAAAGTTATTTGTCTGAACCCCATCTGGCACCTACAGCGGATAGTCTCAAGTACTGGGATGAAAGGAGGGCAATTTGGCCTGCTCTCTCCATGGTGGCCCAGGAGCTCCTATCCTGCCCCCCAACCTCTGTGCAAAGTGAACGGGTATTTTCAGTCACTGGCAATATTCTCTGCCCACAGCGTTCACAGCTGGCCCCTCAGCTCATGGAGCAGATGACTTTTCTTAAAGTAAACATGCCCAAGCTGGGATACCCTGCCCTAAGCTTTGACACCAATTAGTTATGAGTTCTACAGTTCAAGTTAAAAGTTGAAGTTCTTGGTTACAAATTGGAATGTTGGATCCCGTTGTGTTATCAGTTGTTTGAAAAAGTTAAGAAAGTGAACAGCACCATCAAACAGGTTAGTGGTCTGTCAATTTTCTTCTTAGCCTCCTAACATTACATTTAGAATGCTAATAATTTCTATTTAATTTATATCTTTCCCTCCTTCTTTTAGGATTTAGTGGACATTTAGTGGACATTTTTGTGGATACAACAAGGACGTCCATTTATGTGGTAAAGGAGATCAGCAAATCAGTGGTAAGTAAATGACAATTTTTTTTTCTTAAAGGGGTACTCCGGCACTTAGACATCTTATCCCCTATCCAAAGGATAGGGGATAAGATGCCTGATCGCGGGGATCCCGCCGCTGGGGACCCCCCTCATCTTGCATGCGGCACCCCAGTTAAAATCAGTCTCCGGGGACTGATTTTAACTGGGGTGCAGTGTGCAAGATCACAGGGGTCCCCAGCGGCGGGAAACCCGCTATCAGGCATCTTATCCCCTATCCTTTAGATAGGGAATAAGATGTCTAAGCGCCGGAGTACCCCTTAAATTACAGTAGTGCTTTACAATGCATCTGACACTTAAGTGACCTCTATTAAATGGAGCACAGATCCCAGCAGCATATTAAAAGTCACAGTGTAATAAATGTATAGCTTTAGTACCTTAAAGGGGTATTCCAGGGATAAACATTTGATCCCCTATCCAAAGGATAGGGAATAAGATGTCTGATCGCGGGGGCCCACTGCTGGGACCCCCAGCGATCAGACATCTTATCCCCTATCCTCGGCTAACACACTCGCCTAACACATGTGTGAAAGGCTTAACTCTTCCACGCCTGGAAGAAAAGCACAGAAAACATATAATGCATGAAAAACAATGTCTGAACAGGGCCTGAAACGGGAAAATGCAAAAACAAATAAACGGACATTACACCCAGGTTCACAATGCCTCAGGACCCCACCTCTCCAACTGTTGAGGTAAATAATAATAAATTAGAGTTACTATTGCAATACACATTTCATGCACTGGTGGAATCTGTGCTCTGCTATCAAAGTTATCATCAATCATGTAGACACCACAACAGGAGATCAATTTTTTCTTACCTACAATTTTTTTTAATATTTTGATGGCAAAGGCCTTGAATGCAAATGTAGCAATAAATAACAACTGTAATCATCATTTTTTGCCTTGTATGCCTGCTGTCTACAATCAGCCAGCATAATCATACCAATTGCATGTTTATATTGTAGGAAGGATTTGGCACCATTTTGTATGAGGTTACAATATACAAGTCAACATGAAACTTTGGTAATAGAATACAGAGGTAATACAATAAACCTAAACATTGCCAACATTTCTAACATAACAAAACTGTCAACCAGCCTAAAAATAATGATTCTTTAATCTTTTAGGTTTGTGAAGGTGCCCCATTGTTGCTGCTGCTGGTGTCAGCCAATGGAGGTGATTGGCTGATTCTTGATATTGCCGTCAGGAGGTCCACCCTTAGCTGTGCTGTGGCCTGAAGGTGCTGCTGGCTGACCCGGGCCAACATCACTTGGATGTCGTCAGCCTGCCGTCGGTGAAGTTGGTGCATGGTCCTATTCAAGCGTCGCATCTCCCGTGCAAGGTGCCTCGTCTCCCTGGACAACCTGTCCCTTTCTTGGAGTACCCTAAGGTACGTGTCCATTGGGACAGATGCGGGTGCTGGGGTTGGAGATAGTGGACTGGGTGGACTGTGGATAGCTGGTGAACAGGCAGCTGAGCTCAGGGGTTGGCCCATGTCCTCCTCAGGTACTGGCACATTATCATCTGCCTCAACCTCACTCCGGCTCTCCAAATGTGACAGGACAGGTGATGGTGGGGAACTGTCATGGTGACTCCTTAATGAAGCCTGGCCTTGTTGATCTAAAAAAAAATTATAATAATGAAAATTAAAAAAAAGTATTTTAAAATAAAAATCAAGTGACTGAAAACAGTTGTGTTGTTGACCATTACATGATACACAACATACTCTCCCTAAGGCTTAACAATATAATAATTAAGTTATTGTACTGGTGTATATTTGTCATCTAACCCTATAAATGTTATACACCATTATACACTACAAATATACACCATTGCAAATAGCTAACCATGCTTTTTATCACAATAGGCAATTTAGCTGAGTAATTTACATAATATCCACATTGCTATCAATATAGAATTAGAAAATACAAATTTACGAGTTGTGTGGACATGTCAAAAGATGACATTACAGTGTGTCTCATTCCTTTGACTCGCTGCCAAAGGAAAGGGGTGGCCGTAGATCACTCTATTTCCAGGCTTTCAATCATGTGACCATTTCTCAACATAGCTTACCTGTCCTCGGGGCTCCGGCGCGTCCTCTTCAGGATCCCCTGCATCGTCAGCGCTCTCCATCGTTGTCATCACATCGCTGTGCATGCCATCCTGTCATCCAATAGGAGTGGCTTGCATAGCGGCGTAATGGCGGCGACGGAGAGCGAGGATGCCGAGGAAGCAGAGGCCTTGCCGGAGCGTCGGGGACACAGCGACAGCGATGGCAGGTGACATCCAGGGCAGCGGTGACGGTCCGTAGTGGCGGGTAAAGGTGAGTATAACCTCCAATACCAGTGGTCTTCAACCTGCGGATCTCCAGATGTTGCAAGACTACAACTCCCTGCAGTGCCCGGACAACAGTTGGCTGTCAGGGCATGCTGGGTGTTGTAGTTTTGCAACATCTGGAGGTCCGCAGGTTGTAGACCACTGTCCTATACTTTACATTGCACGGATCCCTGTTGAGGGATCCGTGCAATGTTAAGTATAGGAAGCTGTACTCACCTGTCCCCGCCGCTCCAGACCGCGTCCTCACCACTCCCGATGCAGTCCCAGGGGCTTCCGATGCTGTCCCGCTGCTCCGGGTCCACTTCACGGGTCCTCTAAGAGGCCATCATATGTCAATTTGATCATATGTCGGGGCCATCGCATATCGGGGGGTTACTGTATAGGACAACAACGGGGTAGACTAGATTCCCTGACATCTGCATGTCCCAACATTACAAATAGCATAAATGCTTTAAAGGGGTACTCCGGTGAAAACCTTTTTTCTTTTAAATCAACTGGTGGCAGAAAGTTAAACATATTTGTAAATTACTTCTATTAAAAAATCTTAATCCTTCCAGTACTTATTAGCTGCTAAATACTACAGAGGAAATTCTTTTCTGTTTGGAATGCTCTCTGATGACATCACGACCACAGTTCTCTCTGCTGATGTTATTATAACACTTATCACACTTTATTTATTTTTGACCTTAGTGGGATTTGAACCCAAGTCCCCAGCACTGTAAAGCAGCAGTGCTAACCACTGAGCCACCATGCTGCCCTTCGCATACATCTGCTATGCATCTGCTATGCATCTGCTATGCATGGTTGCTAAAATGGACAGAGATGTCAGCAGAGAGCACTGCGTTCGTGATGTCATCAGTGTTCCAAAAAGAAAGGAATTTCCTCTGTAGCATTCAGCAGCTGATAAGTACTGGAAGGATTAAGTTTTTTAATAGAAGTAATTTACAAATATGTTTAACTTTCTGCCTCCAGTTGATTTAAAAGAAAAAAGGTTTAGGTTTTCACTGGAGTACCCCTTTAAGAATCATTATTGAGCTAGGGGGGAAAAATACAAATATATAGTAATACAGTTATTGTATAAGTTCTAATAGTTATTTTTTTTATTTTCTTGTTGTTTTATCAATTAATATTATTGTAATACGTAATTAATCATATATATAATTTTACTCACCAGATCTCTCTGCCTCGGATGTCTGAGCCTCTGGCAGGAGGTGCTTCTTCAACTCCAGCTCCCAGTTCTTGAAGTTGATGTTCCTCCTCTGCTGCTGCTTTTTTATTTTTTTGAGGACTGATGCCCTGCAGTCATAGTACCTGTTTGGGTTTTACATAAAATAGTTTATTCAAGTTTATCATACCATTTCCGTTTTATGACAATAAACAGTTTTGTTGAGAAACAATTTTGTTCTTTTGCTTCAATGCTCATATTTCTGCATTTATACCACACTACACAGATATAGTCAGACTTATCCTCTTTATCTTTACTAGTTATTCAAACCAATCCTTCAATTCCCGGAAAATGGCAAAATATACTATAGCAGTGTTTACCAACCAGGGGTGCCTCCAGCTGTTTTAAAACTAAAAATCTGAGCATGTTGGACTATGCTAGTATATAGTCCATAGGTCAGTGTTTCACAACCAGGGGTGCCTCCAGCTGTTGCAAAACTACAACTCCCAACATGCTGGGAGTTGTAGTTTTGCAACAGCTGGAGGCACCCCTGGTTGGGAAACACTGACCTATGGACTATATACTAGTATAGTCCAACATGCTGGGAGTTGGAATTTCATTTGGAGCAGCTGATGAGCCACATGTATGAGGGCATGATGGTAGTTGTAGTAACTAACTGCAACTCCTGACTTAAAAAAAATTACAAAAAATACATAAAAAAAATGTCACATTAAAAGGGTACTTTTTTTTTAAATCAACTGGTGCCAGAAAATTAGGCAGATGTGTACATTTTAATTAAAATATATATATATATATATATATATATTATTCCTTCCAGTACTTATTAGCTGCTAAAGAGGAAATTATTTTCTTTTTCAAACACAGAGCTCTCTGCTTACATCATGAGCACAGTGCTCTCTGCTGACATCTTTGTCCATTTTAGGAACTGTCCAGAACAGCATATGTTTGTTGTGAAGATTTTCTCCTACTCTGGACAGTTCTTAAAATGGAAAGAGATGTCAGCAGAGAGCACTGTGCTTGTGATATCAGCAGAGAGCTCTGGGTTACAAATAGTAATGAATTTCCTATGTAGAATTCAGCAGCAACTTAATACGTACTGTAAGGTTTATGGAATCTGATCAACTTTCTGGCACCAGTTGATTTAAGAAAAAAAAAAAAGTTTTCAATCAGAGTACCCCTTTAAAACAAAAACGGTACTGTCAAAAACTACAGAACGGGGTGCAAGGAGAACTAAGAAAGTTATAGGGGTCAGAATACAAAAAAATTGCCCCCTCATATGTGTATCCTCATGTCACGCATACATAATTACCGGTAGTTATGCAGATGAGCAAGCCCACTATTTTTTTGCAAGAAAGGTGGTTCCCCACTTATGGAGCATTTGCTTTAGGGGCGAATCCACGGATACATCGGTATACACTAGATGTAATTACAAATCTAGTATGTAAAGGACATATGTGTAACAAACAATAAAGGTTATAGAATGGTATACCTGTCCTAGACCAAGACCAGCATAGTTTATGCTTTGCAATATGTCTTTGCCAACACATTGATGATGATATCATAATGAAATATTTACTCACCGATGCCTGATGCTGAGAACTGTCCTGTCCGCTGTGCCACTTGCAACTTGGGACACTTTCTCCCTCACCCGGCTCCAGGCGGCCATCTTCTCCTGGGTGCCCACTGTCGTGTTGAATAACACGGATTTTTCTGTGCTAACAGCAGCCACCAGTGCTACGTTCTCTGCCTCCGTGAATTTCGGCCCTCTTTGTTTTTTGGCTGGTGGGACTCCCACTGAGTGCAGACTCTCAGACTCAGATGTGTGGCTGCCACTGCCAGAGTCCGATATTGCCCAACCACTTTGTCTTGCGATTGGACATGCTCGGACTTTACTCCTCCTCTTCTCTCCTCTCCTCTCCACGCCACCACTACACTCAGACACATCATCCGCACGCTCACTCACACATGCTCTATCACTCACATCCACAACAGCACGCTCACTCACACATGCTCTATCACTCACATCCACAACAGCACGCTCACTCACACATGCTCTATCACTCACATCCACAACAGCACGCTCACTCACACATGCTCTATCACTCACATCCACAACAGCACGCTCACCGTCACCATCCTCTCTCCCAGACACCACAGACACAATTTCTCTCATTCCAGACATTGTTTTTTTCACACAATTTACGCACAATACAATCAATTTCTCACTCTCAGTACACGCTGGCAAGATTTATCAATCTGTGTGAGAGAAAAAGGGGAGTGACCACAACAGCCAATCACATGTCAGATAATGAACTCTGGTAAAGTGAAAGCTGAACTGTGATTGGTTGCTATGGGAGACCAGACCACTCCACTCTTTCTCTCACACAGTTTGATAAATCTGGGCCACTGGGTGAAAACTCTGAGCCCCTGACTGACCTGGCCTAACTTTACTTCGGCTGTTTTCGTTAATCGTTAGGAATACAGCAACATAAAACGAATAATGTAATTTGCCGAATTCGAAAGTAAAACGAATGCGGCCGAAATAACGAATGCGACCGAAATAACGAATATGTCCGAAGTAACGAATGCGCCAAATGTAACGAATGTGTACGAAATAATGGACGGGTGTGATATAACGAATGCATCCGAAATATATTTCGGATTGATCCGAAAATGTACGGATGCATCCGAAAACAGATTGAAACGAATTACTCTATAACGAATGTGCAACAGAACCGAATTTTTTTTAATACGAATATGTACGAAACGAAAATAGACGAATTTTTTGGTCGTGCACAAGTCTACCCAGCACCCTGAAACGCGTCTAGGACTTGGCACTATTCACACTATTCACTGGTACGCACCTAACCACCAGTATCCGCACCTAACTGTGGATGTCCTGGCATTTGAGGAGTTAATCCAGGCTCCAGTTTCCCGCTTTGTTTGGTGGCATCTCACCTTTCACATCTCCCGTATCCCAGATCTCCATGTGGGACGCCGCTCCCTTGTGTGCTGACACTCCTGCCGGAGTGTCTGCTCTGTCACCGTCAGCTGACCTCTGTGGAGCGGTTGCAGGCTAATGCTCGGACAATCGCGTCACACCCCACTGCCATCGGGGCTGCGAACCCAGTGTGAGACCACTATTTACTATCTCGGGGATATATGGGAGAATTTACTACAGCCGCAATACATCGGTCCACGCCAGTGAGAACCAGGCGGCTGCAGGCGGTGAGAGATACAACCATTATTGTTCTTTCAATATTTTCTTTTCATTAATTAATCTACCGACTACCTGGAGTCTGACTTTATAATATTTCTATCAAGTGCATTTTTATCATCCGCCCCATAAACGGGACTTTCAAACTAGGTGCCGGACTATCGGACTGCAGATACATATATGCTCAACTAGCATTCTACAGTTTTATATTCATTTTTGATACTCCACTAGGGCCCAGTGGGGTATTTATTAGTGCCTTTATATGTGTAGTTTATCAATTTATTTCATTGAATTAAATTTTTATATCAATGATGCTGTTTTCTATTCAATTTTTTAACGTTTCCACACATATCATTATGCACCTTAGATGGTGAGGTCCTTGAGATAAAAGCTATACATTTGATTTTTAATTACACATTACCCTGTCCGCACCACATATAGGGATGAGATCCACAGGGAATCTGAAACACAATCTTTATGTAATAGAATCATTCTAATGGTGCCTAGGGTAGATCAAGCTAGCAAATACCGCAGGCACAATTGATAATATAAATATGATACTCACCTGTTGAGCACTCCACCAATTAAGTGCCAATACTCCAGTGGTCCCCACTGAAATGTATCACTTGTCAGAAGCTGGGACTTGTAGTACAGTGGTTCCAGTATGTATGACAGGTGACTGCTGAGGCCAGTAATTTTGAGAAGTGTCTATTTATTTGAAATAAGGGGTAAATAAAAGTTTTAAAGTAATATTGCTACCCCAGGTTTTGGTGATTTCTTGCAACATGTAAAATGGGTTTTGTACATGTTTTTAATTATGAGAATAATATTATGATAATATTATGATAACATATTAAGTAGAATATATGTGTACTGTATGTACTATATGTCTCTACGTATGACTTAAACCGTCACTGTCATTATAAAAAAACTTTTTATATTTTGTAGTACTACTGATAAGATTACTTTTTTTAAATATACATTTATTAAAAAATGTCAATTGTACTAAAAATGAAAAATGAAAATAGGCGCCACTAGGGGTCATCTATCTTTATGCAGACAGACTACTCTGTATTTTTCAGCATATTGGATACCGGCCGTAAAGTGTGTTGGTATCCAGTATAGGAGATCACCACTGCACCACTGCAGTCTTCAGCTGTTCCTAAACTACAACTCCTTTGATGGGAGTTGTAGTTTTGCAACAGCTGGGGGTATAATCTTTATAAAACTCAGTTTTAGAGCTATGTATTCTCCAGCTGTGTGCCTCCTGCTCTTGCCAAACTACAGACAAAGGATGTGTAGGCATGCTTGGATTTGTAGTTTTGCAACAGCTAAAGGCAACACAGTTTTTCACAAATACTACAGCTCCAGCTGTTGCAAAACTACAACTCCCACCATACTTGAACAGCCAAAGCTTTCTCTGACTCCTGAATGACAAAGAAGCTGATCAGACATTCAGAAGTCTGTGAAAGCTGAATGACAGACACACATAGCGACACACATTAGCATCCAGCTTTACTAGGAACAGATAGAAAATGTATGCATAAACACTACTGATTTGCAGACTGCCAGGCTGCTCCCAGACTCAGAGCAGACGAGTCATCCACAGTGAGGGAGAGAGACGGACACGCCCCCTCCTCAAGGCAAGAACACAAAACAAGGGAGCAAGATATAAATGCTTTGTTATGCCAATGTTATGGATATATAGGTCCTAGACACATAAAATGTATATGTACTGAGTAACATATCTTTTTTTTTTTTTTTTGCAATATGACAGGTACACTTTAATTAAAAGCCGTCTTCTGAAGGGTCACCAGCCAGTCTGAAATGTGTTCTATTATTATTTTAGATGTACCATGCAGGGTCCTCAGGGATTAGCAAATGTTTTCTATCTATCCCTTTACTGACATTCCATGTCACCAAGTTGTCTATAGGCACTGACAAACCTCAGTTCTAATTTAGTTAAGATGCTTGAAGCTGTTGGCTGGTGGTTATACAGTATTTTCTTTTTTTACCTATTAGAGGAAATAAGTAATCCCATGAGATATCAAAGAAAGCCTATGAGGTTTCAGTTGAAGCCAGTTGTATATAGTGTTTTACACATCATTCAGTATATCTTTGGAATTGTAAAGGCAGCTTGATGATGTAGAGATCAGCTGTAATAATACAGAAGGATCTTAATTCTACTGCTTCATGTGCAGAAGAGAAGCAACCATGTTTGAGGTACAGACTGTATTTTACAAGTTGTTCAGTATGTCAAAGATCATTTTTTTAAATACAAAGATTTTTTTAGTTTTTGAACAAAGCTGAAGGAAAACTATACAAGATTTTCTGTTTCTACCCCCACATCTACATTCCATAAGACTGCAAATATTTATGCCCAAATGGAGAAAGTCACAGTAAAATTTTTTGCATTTTGCACATCTTATTAAAATAAAACAAATATATTGGAGGCACTAGTTTGTCAGAAGGTATGGCAACAGAAAAAGAAGACAACCCAAGAATACAGATCGAATTGAATTGCTTAATTGAGGTATGGATGGAGGTATTAGGGTATAGATATCACATGATAAGTAATGGGCAGTATTACTTATCATGATGACAAAAGTCAAAATTGTAAATGCTGGGACAAAGGGAGACCAGCCAGGTGACTGGACAGAAATCAAGTGGTAAATTCATAAAAAGGTTGTTGTTTTTCAATTTGGGGTTATTTCCGTTAAGAATGTTAGCTCAATCCCAAACCACCATCCATGCTTTATATGTAAAAACAGATATGTCTTTGGGCATATTAGGAATCTGTCACCAGCATCACCTGCACTAATCTGCTTGTACAGTCCTAGGGAAAGGTCACATGTGCCACATTTTGCTGTGTATTTTCTGCAGCTGATTTTGGTACTCGTAGACTTGGGTAGGAAAGTACACAGCAGCAAACACGTAGCAAAGTACTCAGCAAAATATGGCACGTGTGACCCTACCCTTGTAATGCGGGTGACATTGATTAAAATGGTCTTTATTTTTTATTTTTCATGCCCCTGTTTTAGAGATATTGAGAAAAATGGTAATATATTAATTAGTTGTTTGGTGCACCCAGGGCATTCCCAAGCTCCAAGGTTGACTGTTTGGCCAGCCTGCTTCTTCCTTGGCAGTGCCCTCTTCATAAATATTCATACGTCTTCTCCTAAGCATGTTGGCCATATGTGCTCGGATTTGACTGCCGTCTCAGAGTGTCACCCCGCATGTGTGCGAGAGAGATCGTGCGCCGGTACCAGCAGTTTAGCGCAGCTGATGCTGGTGACAGATTCCCTTTAAAGGGTACTCCACTTTTAGCCAGCTTTTAGAACATTTATTTATCAATGCTGTGTGCGCGCTGCGGAGGTCAGCCACACCCCCTCATGACATCACACCACTCCCCCTCAATGCAAGTCTATGGGGAGTCAGCCATGCCCCCAGTGGAGTACCCCTTTAAGCTCTCGATCTTGAAGTTAGCAGTCTGAGGTACTATTAATTGAGTTTTTAAAGGAGAACTCCACCCACAGACATCTTATCCCCTATCCAAAGGATAGAAATAAGATGTCTGATTGCTGGGGTCCCAGCTGGGACCCCCCCCCCCCCCCCCGCGATCTCTATTCTTTGGATAGGAGATAAGATGTCTGTGGGCAGAGTATCCCTTTCAAGCTAACCTGTTGTTTCAGAATAAGCTGTCATGTGTATACATGAGGAGTAGCACTATTTTTTACATAACTTGTACCTGGCATTTTTCTTTGATTTCTGTTCGGCACGTTTCTAATTTTTAGTTTTCAGTTGACAGAGCCTAACCTCTATGATGGTTTCCATACACTTCAAACACAGAGGGGATATCTTTGTAGTACCCTATAAAACAGGGGTCTCAAACTCGCTGCACAGTGGCATAGCAAGGGAGGGGGCCACAGTACTCTAGCATGGTAGACCGGAAGCTGTAAGCTCCCACTCCTCCATTCACTAACCTTCCTCACACGCTGTGAGTACACAGCGTGTGATCCACAGCAGCCTGGGACGATGATGTCACATAATCATGCCGGCACCTGGAGATCCCGTTCCTGCGGTCCGCATACTGTAAGACGAGTATGCTCAGGGCCCAGGGGGCACTATATCATACAGGAGGATTGGGGGGGGGGGGGATTTAAAAACTTGTGAGGGGGGCAGAGAAAAGGGAACATTTAATGTGAGGAGTAAAGCACAGGAGGCATTATATGTGAAGAGCACATGAAAGGTGGGGCCTTATATGTGAGGGGCACAGCACAGGGGGAATTATATGTGAGGGGCACAGCACAAGGGACATTATATATGAGGGGCACATGATGGGGGCATTATATGTGAAGGGCGCATGATTGGGGCATTATATGTGAGGGGTGCATGATGGGGGCATTATATGTGAGGGGTGCATGATGGGGGCATTATATGTGAGGGCGCATGATGGAGGCATTATATGTGAGGGGCGCATACGGCCCAGCCTCACCCAGCCGCTACCTCCAGTGGCCCCAGATAATTTGAGTTTGAGACCCCTGCACTAATAGCAGCATGAAGGACATTTTAGAGCAGTGCTGAACAGTCCAAGTTGTAAATCAAGCCATTGGGTAAGTTCTAAAATTCACAGGAAACTTGACCAAACATATTAGATAAATCTTGAGGATACCCATATCACTCTCCTGAATTAGCCCTTCTGCAGTTCTGTCACTAAGCAGTTAAAACAAACTTCATGCATCTGTGGTATGTGCCAACTACAGTCATACATTTAAAATTGACAATACAAAAAAGGTGAATTTTTTTGGGAGAAACTCTCCAATGCTAATCTGATTGTTAAAGAGTTAACAAGAATTATTTACTAGCTTGGCCAGCAGATACGTTTATGTAAGACAGATGTCCTAATTTAAGTATAATACTAGAAATATTATCAATAATAATAATAATAATAAAATATTTATATATTTTCCTACAGTTTTCCTGTTATCTATGTTAAGCCAAATCCCAGCATTTATAACTCAAAACACCTATAAGCAGAATACTGTTTCTTCCCCATTCCCTTGACAATGCCCTCCTCATAGTTTTATAAACGAATTTCTGCACTGGAAGCGACTTGTTTTATTCAATTGACAATCTGATTCTTCATATTAAACTTTTAACAGCCTTGTCATGGGATTCAAGTATGTCATAGAGCTGTATAGTTTTGTGAAGGGCTGCAAGCATAATAAGTCTCTAAAGGAATGGAAACAATACAATTTATGACAATCTTAAACGTGAGCAAGATTTATAACAGAATGTCTTCTAAAGATAGCTTTACAAAAGACACACGTGATTCATAGGCCACGTAGAAAAGAATGTTCTCTTTGATGAGGTCCCATTTTTCTAGGAAAAGAAAACTAAGTGGATTACTATACAGTGCAACAAATTTTTGGACAGGCTTAACTAACACCTTAGCGCTTCTAAAGTAAAGGCCTTGGAACATCTGGTTATAGTACTTATATTCTGTGAGAAGATTTCAAACTATATCTCATACCAGCAGTAACAAATTATGACTGGGCCTGTTCTCTGGTGGTGTCCAAGCTTAACATACATAGCTGACCACCCACAGATCCAATCTGGATCATATATTATGGTACGCACTATCATGTCACCAGTAATGGAAGAAAACAATGGCCCAGATTTATCAAACTGTGTGAGAGAAAAAGTGGAGGGATTTCCCCACAGCAACCAATCACAGTTCAGCTTTCACTTTACCTCAGATCTTTAGCTGAGCTGTGATTGGTTGCTGTGGGAAAATCACTCCACTTTTTCTCTCACACAGTTTGATAAATCTGGGCCAATGAGACTATCTCTTAGCAGCTAATGGAATACGTTAATCCTCTCAGATTAGGAACACGTAATCTCTAGGTGTTTCCTATTCAGCATAAGAGGAATGAACCTTTCCAAGACACCTATATTATAACACCATATTGCAGAGTTGCTCCATTCCTTTGCATTTTGCTGTGACTTTTATACTAAGTAAGGTTTAAATGGGCACTGTCACTTACATTTTTTTTACATGTTCTAGAGGCATGTCAAAACTTTTGATTGATTGGGGTCTCAGTGCTGAGACCCCCACTGATCAAAAGAACTAGCAGGGATAAGCATTCAGCAGCACACATTACTCCACAGCTCTCAGCAAACTTTGTCGTACTGCCCCGTAGACTGATGACCATATGGAGCAGCAAGATATAGACATGGACATGGACTTTTGGACCAAGACAAAGATTGCTTAGAGCCTGGGAATAATGTATGCTGCCGAATACTTATCACCGCTTGTTCTCCTGATCGGTGGAAGTCTTAGTGCTGAGACTGATCAAAACTTTTGACATGTCTCTAAGACATTTAAACAATGTATTAAAGCAACATTGACACTTTAAACATGTGGTTATTGTTTCAGTCACCCCCATAGTTTACATACCTATTTATAGGGGGCAGTATACAGTACAGTGACCCCCACGACCTACGATGGCCCCGACATACGATCATTTCAACATACGATGGCCTCTCAAAGGCCATCGCATGTTGAAGGCAGCATCAACATACAATGCTTTTGTATGTCGGGGCCATCGCATAAACGGCTATCCAGCAGCGCAGACTGCTTCAGCTGCAGCCGGATAGCCGTTTACGGTGCCCCGTGTTGTCTGCTGAAGATCACTTACCTGTCCTCGGGGCTTCGGCGCGTCCACTTTGGGATCCCCTGCATCGTCGGCGCACTCCATCGTCGTCATCACGTCGCTGCGCACGCCGTCTTGTCATCCAATCGGAGAGGCGTGCATAGCGACGTGATGATGGCGACGGAGGGCAAGGATGCCGGGGAAGCAGAGGCCTTGCTGGAGTGTCAGGACACCCCGGGGATGCGGCTACAGCGATGGAAGGCGACATCCAGGGCAGCGGTGACGGTCCGGAGCGGTGGGGACATGTGAGTATAACCTCCACTACCAGTGGTCTTCAACCTGCGGACCTCCAGATGTTGCAAAACTACAACTCCCAGCATGCCCGGACAGCCAACGGCTGTCCGGGCATGCTGGGTGTTGTCGTTTTTCAACATCTGGAGGTCCGCAGGTTGTAGACCACTTTCCTATACTTTACATCGCACGGATCCCTCAACATACGATGGTTTCAACAAACAATGGCCCTTTTGGAACGGATTACCATCGTATGTTGAGGGACCACTGTATATCTTGGATATCAGCTGAATAAGCTGAATGCTTACAGTCTCTGAAGGATGGAGAAAGCTGCAGGTAGCTGCACATTTTTGAAGTGGGTGAACATGTAATATATGGTTGGACCAAGGCCGCCAGTGTAAGATATTCTAAAAAAAGGGATTTTGAGTGTAGGTTTCCCTCCATGACATGAGACATGTTAGAACAGTTAGAGAAATGGCTCATCATAGTGCATTACTGAGCAGGGGAGAGAGCCCATAAGAAGACTCTGCCCAGAACAAACCACTGGTTGAGAATTGAATGTAAAAGTAAAATTGCTAAAATTTTCGTATACGATCACTGTGATCAAAGAGAAACAGACCATAGTAACAAGTGAACAAACACTGTATAGGATAATTTCACAATTAAAGGGGTACTCCTTTTTTAATCAATTGGTGCCAGAAAGTTAAACAGATTTGTAAATTACTTATATTAAAAAAATCTTTATCCTTCCAGTACTTATCAGCTGGAGCTATGCTCCACAGGAAGTTCTTTTCTTTTTGAATTTCCTTTCTGTCTGACCACAGTGCTCTCTGCTGACACCTCGGTCCATTTTAGGAACTGTCCAGAGTAGGAGCAAATCCCCATAGCAAACCTCTCCTGCTTTGGTCAGTTCCTAAAATGGAGACAGAGGTGTCAGTAGAGAGCACTGTGGTCAGACAGAAAGGAAATTCAACAAGAAAATAACTTCCTGTGGAGTATATAGCAGCTGTTAAGTACTGGAAGGATCAAGATTTTTTTAGTAGAAGTAATTTACAAATCTGTCTAACTTTCTGGCACCAGTTGATTAAAAAAAATTATGTTTTCTAGTGGAGCACCCTTTTAAGCATTATTGAAAACAAAGAAATTACAAAGATGGAACTGCTTTCTAACACTGTTTTATGCTGAACTAAGGATTGTATCACCAGCTAAATTGTTAATAGTTTGTAAAGACAACCACAATAGAAATTCTGCTCTCAGGGAAAGTCCAGATGACACAACATTCAGTACGCAGGGCATCTTTTCTTTTCCCTCAGTTTCCGCAGAGACCTGTAGGTGGTGCCAGTCAATCAGAAATAGTATTACTTAACACTTAACATAAATTTATCCAAGGCTTACCAAAATAATGGATGACAAAAATGCCCTACTTAAAGTAATCTGCTAAGTGAACGCAATCAGTACATTCTTTGGACTCTTTCCCCCAGATTTTGTGCTTTATTCTATTCTCTAACTGCTTTATTACATTGTGTATCTGCTGAACAGTAATATTGTTTACTGTGAAGTCATGTGCAATAACCACTAATAATCACGATTCATGACTAATTAACAAAACTAGTCATTAAAACAAACTGTGATGGTGGGGACTCTAAAGATTATACAGAATATAAATGACCTTGATGAAGTTGCTATGTAAATCCTTGTGAATATGTATGTGTTCCGTATAGTTTATACTGACTGATACTGGCTACACAGTTTTGCCAGCTATTTGCCTGCACCATGGGGTCTTGCTTAAAGGAGAACTCCAGAATACAAAAATTGTCTCCCATACTGCCGGCAGTAAAAAAAAAAATATACATACCTTCCTTCGCTCCCCCGGTGCCTCCGGTAACCGGCTCCAGTCTCCGTCGCGATCCTCTTCCTCGTTGCCGGTGGTTGAGTCATACTGGACTCAGCCAATCACCGGCCGCAGCGAAGTCCCGACTCAGAAGGCAATAGGCTGAGCGGCAGTGTGACGTTTTCGGCCCCGGCAGCAGGTGCCGGTGTAGTGAAGAATTGTGTGTCTTGAAGCATTCTCACACTGCCACTCAGCCTATCGCCGGCTGAGTCGGGACTTCGCTGCGGCCGGCGATTGGCTGAGTGCAGTATGACTCGCTGACCACCAGCAACAAGGAAGAGGATCGCAGCGAAGGCCAGAGCCGGTTACCGGAGGCAGCGGGGGAGCGAAGGAAGGTATGTACCTGTTTATTTTTGTTTTACTGCCGGCAGTATGGAGGACAATTTTTGTATTCTAAAGTTTTCCTTTAACTGCACAGACATTCTGTATTATGACAGCCTTCAATTATATACAGCATTTTATACCCTATGTAAAGATATAGGCTGGGTTCACAAATAGTATTTGGGACAGTATTTTTTAGCCACAACAAGGAATGAGTCCAAAACATAAAAAAGGGGGCGAATCTTTCTATTGTAGTTTTTCTCAGTTTTGGCTTTACACCTGGTATTCAAAACAAAAAAACATTATAATTATAAAATTATATACATTTTTGTCTCAAACCGATAAATAGTTTTGAAAAAATAATTCCGACATTGGAATTATGTCCATTTATTAAAAGATTGTATGCACTGACCGCCACTTCTCCCTATATATATATTATTGGAACGCATTATAGTAGAATCTCCCAATAGAGGACACTCACAGGGAATAAAAAGTGTCCGCTATTAAGAGATGTCCCCTATTGGGAAAAAGGCTCAAAATTCTTCCTAAATGACGGATTACTGTAGTAATTATCTATAAAACATGAAAAAAGCATTATTATAGAAGAATCTCCCAGTGTAGTGTAATCTCCCCTTATCCCTCCCCTGTATCATTTCATCCCCCCTTTTATACCCTGTGCCACCTTATTCTCCCTGTGCCTTGTGCCAAATTATAGTCCCCTTACTCCATTTCATTTGCCCTTGATCCCCCTGTGCCATTTAATTCCCCCTTTATTACCCCCCGTGTAAATTCATCACCCCCTCTTTATGAAGGGGCACAGGGGGGATAAAGGGGAATGAAATGGCACAGGGGGATAAAGGGGGAGTAAAATGGCACAGGGGGGGGGGTAAAGAGGAATGATGTGATGTGAGGGTACTAAAGAGGGGGGGGGATGATTTGGCACAGAGGAATAAAGTGGCAAGGGAGGGGGATCAGGGAAGGAGGGGCTGAATGATGTGGCCGGCAGATGTACAGAAGCAGGAGACCACTGTTTAAACATCAGTCTTCTGCTTCTGTGCTGGGGCTACTGCATGGAGGTGCAGCAGGAGCCTGGGACCCTTACTGGGATATTGGCTGTACCCCCTGACGGCGGCCCCATGTACAAGGTCGGGCTGGTAGTGGCACATAAGCCTGGTTGTCCCCTATTAGAAGGGTTTTGTCCCCTAATGGGAGTGTTTTGCCCCCTATTGTTCCCTATTGGGAGTGTTTTGTCCCCTAATGGGAGTGTTTTGTACCCTATTGTCCCCTACTGGATGTGTCTGCATCCACTATAGGGAATGTCCCCTATTTGGAGGATGCAAATACATTAAGTCTTATGGGACTCTGCCGGGGAATTAAAAACTGTCCGCTATTGTGAGGTGTCCCCTGTTGGGAGGTGTCCGCTAACGGAGTTTTTACTGTATTAGATAAAGAAAACTGACAATTTTAAGCCTATATTATTGCAGTTTTTTTGTTTTGATTTTACACTATGTGAACCCAGCCTAAAAATACACACCAAAGCACTCTTGGTGTTACACAGCAGTATTTGGCTCATTATTTTGCATCAGTATTTGTAAGCCAAAACCAGGGAAACATACAGTGAAAAAAAAAAGATTTGTACCTTTTCTGTGTTTTGGACCTGCTACTGGTTTTGACTTACAAATACTGATACAAAATACAGAGCCAAATACTGTTGTGTGAAAACAGTGGAAAACTGTGGTTTATCTGCAGTCTTGTTTTGGCCAAATCACCAGATACATTTGATTTGATACTGTATATAGGGAAAAGTCAACAACAAAATTCAACAAGATTCCTGTCGCTCCTACGTGATATTTTCTATTATTAGAATGGATATGGAGAAAAACAAGAAACTTTGGATGTGGTGGAGATACTGGTACTTGAACAGTTTATACATAGGGTAGGCTGCAGGCTCAGCTGGAACCTATTGTAAGGCAATGAGTGGTACAAGAGAGTTGACTTAGGAGGTATCTGCAGACCAGATGAACACCATGTTGAAGAGACATATGGAAAGAATGCCAGGAGCCTTTCAACAGTTTATTAGAACACATTCACTAGGTCTTCAGCATTTCAATCACACTGAAAGACAGACGGTGGGATTAGACTTCCCTTTGTGCTCCACCAAATACTTTTGCAGTTGTTTTGAAATAACATAGCAAGAGCATCATTTTCTAGAATACAAGTTATTAAAAAAAGTGAAACTCTTGTTTTCTAGATGTTCAGGAGTTTTTTGACTGATGGTAGAGGCCAACTGTGTGGAGAGATGGAAGTTCACATGATTAAACAAATAAGGTCACCCATTGTAAGTAGCCTTCTTTATGTACATGTTGAATCTCCTTGTCCCCTGAGGAAGCTTGTATACAAGCAGCGATATGTGTGGGGATTCTGGCTCCATGACATATGCTGGAGGTTTAATGTTACACCCCCTTTCCATTTCCATCTTTCTTTTAACCCTCTTTGGGCAGCTCATCTTTCTTTTTTATATGTAGAATCTATGCCTGCTTTTTGTAGAGAAGTATATTTTTCTTTTCATATATGTTTGCTATATATATATATATATATATAGCCTCTTTGATTTTAATGATACTAGTTGGTGTTTTTGGCTTTGAGTAAAATTCTGGCACTTTATTGTTTAGTGAGAGCTTAAAGGGGTACTCCGGTGGAAAACATTTTTTTTTTTTAATGAACTGGTGCCAGAAAGTTAAACAGACTTGTAAATTACTTCTATAAAAAAAAATCTTAATCCTTCCAGTATTTATAAGCTGCTGTATACTACAGAGGAAATTCTTTTCTTTTTGAATTCCTTTTCTGTCTGTCCACAGTGCTCTCTGCTGACACCTCTGTCCATGTCAGGAACTGTCCAGAGCAGCATATGTTTGCTATGGGGAGTTTCTACTGTTCTGGATATTTTTCTGACATGGACAGAGGTGTCAGCAGAGAGCACTGTGGTCAGACAGAAAAGAAATCCAAAAAGAAAAGAATTTCCTCTGTAGTAAACAGCAGCTAATAACTACTGAAACAATGAAAACATTTTAATAGAAGTAAATACAAATCTCTGTAACTTTCTAGAGCCAGTTGACTTAAAAAGACCTAAAAAATTTTTTTCCTTACCGGAGTACCCCCTTTTAGTGTATCTTGTACAGTATTAGAGTTCAAAGGGTATACTGATGTCCAGCCTTTTTGACATTATTTTATATATGCATATGTAGCATCCATTGCCTCTATTGCATATGGTGCCCATCCTCTAGATTTTTATGACAGTTAAATGTTACTTTTCCATTATTAAATAAGAACTCCAGGGAACTGAACTTATCAGACGCTTATCAGATGCTTAGCAGCATCCTAAATATGTTTAGGTCACTACAAGCAACTGTATGTGGATATAACATTTAGATTCATGCTATGATTTAGATCTAAATGTTTTACTGATATTTATTGAAAGTGTTTAGCATCTATCTATTGATCTTAAGCACTTCCAGATCAGCCCTGTAAGAGAATAAGATTAGCAATTTATTGTTATAGGCATGTGTGTATATTCTGTGAATTAGAGTTAGAATAAGTATACTTTTCAATGTAACGCACATCCTACAAGGAGATGCAGTAAGGAACAGAGCCATCAGACTGGCTTGGTAATGTGGCGCCAAAGCCAGTCATGGTTCACCAGTGGCGTAGTGTGGGTTGTCATCACCTGGGGCAAGGCAAGTAATTTGCGCCCCCTAACCCGTGGATTTTAGCACTCGAGTCTCTTCCACTAGATTAGTTAAAGAAACCCTTACCCCCTAAGCACATGTATTGTTTGTTATGAAAATACTGATGTAATTAAAGTAAAATGCATCTAAATACAAGTTTATTTTCAAACACTTTATTGAGTGCGAACATACATTACACATTCTCCACATTTTCAGCAGGTCTATGAATACAAATCAACAAATGTAGTAACCTAGCATGGGCCATGCTATTAAATGTCGTCTCACAACCATCATAAACGACAAAAAATATAAAGAACAAAAACTAAACATCAAAATGGAACCATACCCTGGAGATGATCCAAGGCACATGACTTTGGGTATTATAAGTAAGCGGCAAATGTCAGGGGGGCATTATATGTGCATTATATGGGCACATGACAGGGGGCCCCTGTCAGGTGCCCCCACATATATTGCCCCCTGACATGTGCCCCTCACATATAATGCCCCCCTGTCATGTGCCCCCACATATAATGCCCCCCTGACATGTGACCCTGACTTATAATGTCCCCTGTCCTGTGCCCCTCACATATAATGCCCCATGTCTGGTGCCCCTCACATATAATGCCCCCCTGACATGTGCCCCTCACATATAATGCCCCCTGAGGGGGCAGGACAGGGGGCATTATATGTGAAGGGCACATGTCAGGGGGGGCATTATATGTGAGGGGCACAGGACATGGGGTATTATATATGAGGGGCACATGACAGGGGGGGGGTTCTGTCATGTGCCCCCACATATAATGCCCCCCTGACATGTGCCCCTTACTCATCATTTGCCCCTCTCACTTATAATTTGCTCCCCCCTCCCCTTACTCACGCCCGACACCTTTCTCCCACGCTGCGGCTGCTCCATTCCTGCAGTCAGTGAGAGCCGCGGGGACGTGATCTCCGGGCGCTGATGCGATGATGTGATGTCATCGCGCTGGCCTGCCGTGATTGGCTCTCACTGACTGCAGGAATGGAGCAGCCGCGGCGTGTGATAGCAAGGTGACGGGCGTGAGAAAGGGGTGGTGGAGCAGGACAGTCGACAGCTCCCGCTCCACCATGCGATAGTTCAGGAAGAGGGGCAACAATCTCAGGGGGGGGGGGCACTTTCCCCGTTGCCCCCCCCCCCCCTGGATCCGCCACTGCCTCCACAGTGGGCGGCGACCCGGCGGCTCGGATCGGATTCGCACAGCCTGCACTGCAAAGAGATTGAGTGAGCCAGGCAGGGGCAGAGAGTTGCAAGTGCGAGCGCGCCCCCCCCCAGATGTTGCGCCTGGTGAGTCCAGCCCCCCTGCACCCCCCACACTACGCCTCTGTGGTTTACTATTAGGTGGGCACAAGAGCATCAATAATACATGGGCTAGACTAGTGTTGAGGAGGCAGCACAGTTAGTGATATAGATGGTAATTTCCTCCAGGACATGTGGTGTCAGGCTTTATGTCAGATGAGGAGGTCTAATGGTAAGGTTCAGTAAACATGCCAGACACATCTGTTGCCTATGAATACACAGTCTCTATTTTGCAACATTATAAGAACTGGTTGTAGGAGGATGGAGCAAGTGAGCTCATTCACAGATGATGGCAGTGGTAAATTGGCAGCCACAAGGCATCTAAGCCTAGCCTGAAGCCCTTCAGGGTCCTAATGCCGCAATCGGATACTTGTTCACATTCTCCCCAGAGTCTTTCTATCTTCCTCCTTTTTTTTGGTCACTGCTCTCATTTCCTCACCCTAAGATATACTAGTCTCCTCCCTGTAGAGGAAGAGACAACCCTTCTTACCTGAACATTCTACATGCAAGTGTATGAGATTCCGCAAGAGTATGTGCAAATGTAAGGGCCTCTACTGATGGCCTCCAATAAAATTGCTTGCAACATACAAAATTGGTATACAACAGTATTATCACAAAACTACTGTAAACACAAGGAAGCAATGTCCCACAACAAATATGCTGTGCTGTAAGGGCACTCCCCCAGCATTTCAAAATTATGCATACAGCTCTACCACCCCCCAACAAAAAACAGACAAGTTCTTGTGTCAAATAGCCATGAAAAACACACTGCCCCTGTAGTCAAGACAGCCACACTGCTACCAGAAGTGCCCTTCACAATACTCCTACAATCACCAGCCTTATGTTTCTTACAAGACATAGCTAATTTACAGACTTACCCTGACTTTATGAGTCTGAGAACATAAAGCTTTAGGCACTCAGATGTGCAGACATCTGAGGCTCAGAGACAGAGTCGGGAATTACAATGTCCAGAGCTTGGGTAATCTATTGCTGAAAAAAGGAACTTGGCAAAGGTATTACTGTTCCATTTGCTCTGTACAGTTCAAGCAATCTATGCTAGACTGTGAACAGCATGTGTTTTTTTTAAAGATATAATACAATAATACCGGCGCTAATGTAAACAATTATTTAAACAATTATTACATTTACATTAGCGCCGGTATTATTGTATTATATCTTTTAATTTCAGTAACCCATTTATGGAAAACAGGGATCCATAATCAGTACCTGGCAGCTTAATACTAGAACTGTTTAGTGGAAGCGCTGGTATATATATATATATATATATATATATATATATATATATATGTATACAACATGTGTTTTTTGTTACTATTGTTTGCTTGCGTGCCTAGGGACCTGCAGGGGAATAGTCCCTGCTGCCATTGGTTGCTATACAGATGACTACTGCATAGATAGTGGGACAATTTGATATGCACCACTAGCACTGTCAAACATAGATAACCATAGAAAAAAAGGCTACAATACTAAAGTACTGTATTCAGTAATAAAGGAACACTCCAGGCATCCCTCATAGAATAGGTTAAGCTCAAGTATTCTCTTTTCTGCTTTTCTGTGTATGTTGAATCCCTTTATCTTGCACTGTTCACTAACATCCCATTGGAAAAACCATCAGTGAATTAGTTTTTCAGTACCATATCTATGCTGATAGAACTCAGCTCTATACCTCTTCCCATGACATCACCTATTCACTCCAAAACACCAGCTTGTGCTGGACTATTTCTCTGGAATACAATAAACACCCTGAACTCTCAGACTTAGACCCAACATCTACCATCTACCATCTACATGTCCTAAATATACGTCGTTTCAGGCAGGTGTATAACATCCCCTAATTGGTCTCCCTTACTATCAATATAATTCCCCTCCCCTCCACTATCATTCAGTGATGCCCCTAATGTTCTATGCACTATAGACTTTCTGAGATTGGCTGGTGCATGGTTCCCACTCCTTTATGTAACCTCCTCTATTTAGAAAATATGGCTGAACCATTATTTCAATAAAGCACTTTCTGCCTTATGTCTCCATCCTATTCCCCATAGACTGTAAGCTCCATGGAGCAGGGCCCTCACTCCTCTTGTTTGAATAATGAATTTATCATTTTGTAAGGTCCTATTTAAATCTATATTTACAAATGTAAAATACTGCTCACTGCTATATAAATAAATAAATAAATATTATTATTATTATTAGACCCACTCTTGCTATGCTATAGGCCTACAGCATTTTACTGGTGGGTACCTTTATACCACCTTTTTATCTTGCCATAAATGTTAAACACTACTAGGACATTTATTTTTTTAACACCGCGTCTAAAGGGTTAATAGCGCGCGGCACTGCAATCAGCGCTGCGCGCTATTAGCCACGTGTCCCGGCCGTTGTTAGAGGCCAGGCCCGACCCGCTATGACGCGGGGCCACGTCATGGCCCCGTGTTATAGAAAGGGAAAGGACTCAGGACGTACCGGTACGTCCTTGGCCTTTAAGGGGTTAAAGGGGTACTCCGCCAAAAAACATCTTATCCCCTATCCAAAGGTCTGATCGTGGGGATACCGCTGCTGGGGACCCCCGCAATCTCTGGCACGGCACCCCAGTTATCCATGCACGGAACGAACTCTACTCTCTGCCGGATGACTGCCGACTACAGCCGCCATGCCCCCTCCATTCATGTCTATGGGAAGAGGCGTGACAACTATGTACTAGCCATTATGCCCCCTCCCATAGACATGAATGGAGAGTGCTTGACATCATGAACATGGAAGCTCCAAGCTTCTGTCTTCCGGACGCCATTGCTGCCAGCCCGGAAATCAGACATCTTATCCTCTATCCTTTGGATAAGATGTTTTCAGCGGACTACCCCTTTAAGGAAGAAAAGATCCATCAAGCCTTGTCTACCTGACATAGCACCAAAGCCTTAACAAATAGAAAACTTAAATGGGAACTCTAGTACATAAGTACTTATTCCCTATCCACCGGATCCTGTGGATAGGGGAAAAGTGTCTGATCACAGGGGGTCCGACCATTGGGACCCCCTCCAATCTCCTGCCTGACATCCGGGCTCTCCCCATGCACGAAGTGGATGATTCACGAATGCTGTATCTCCGGAAATCCTACAGAGATACATGGAGGGACGTGTTTGCCACTGCTTTGTGTTGTGGTCGACAGTAATCTGTGCACAGAGCAGAGGTAGCTCCATGCATGGGAAGAGCCAGGATGCTGGACAGGAGATCGTGGGGGGTCCCAGGATTCAGATCCCCTGTGCTCAGACATATATCCTCTATTCACTTATGTACTTACTGTATGTACCGGGGTTCCCCTTTAATCTACTAGACCTAATAACATTTAACATATTGATGCTTTTTGTGGTTCTTACTTTATACTTACTGGATATGTTTATAATACAGTTTTATTTAGGCTGCTTTCACACTATAAAATTCATCCGTTTTAAAGATCCGTTTGATGTTCCCTTATGAAAATCCTGAAAATCGGCCATTAAACGTCCGTTAGAAAATCCCATACGTCCGTTAGAAAATCCCATTATAGTCTATGGGATTTTTACATTATCCGTTTTAATCCGTTATAGTCCTTTATGAATAACGGACGTTATTTTGTGACGGAAGATAGTAACGGGAGAAATAGTGCATGCACTATTTCTTCCGTTCATTCTCCTGTCACAAAATAACGTCCGTTATTAATAACGGACTATAACGGATTAAAATGGATAATGTAAAACTCCCATAGACTATAATGGGATGTTCTAACGGACGTATGGGATTTTCTAACGGACGTTTAATGGCCGATTTTCAGGGTTTTCATAACTGAACTTCAAACGGATCTTTAAAACGGATGAATTTTATAGTGTGAAAGCAGCCAGATACACTACCTATTATAGTTAATAACTAATAAAATGCTTGTTCCTTAATTTAGAATGTAAGGTACTAAAGTTAATAGATTAGCTTCTCTGATTCAGTGAACATTAGTACCATTTGTGGATTATTATACAACAGTTTATGTTATTGAGATATATTTGCATATTTGTATAACTGTTTATGAGTTTATCCTCTTTGATTATGCTTCTTGCTACTTTTCGATAACACTGAGCAGAAGCTTAAAGCTTAGAACAAGAACAAATGTAGACATATGGTAGAATAACATTCTATGTTGGCTTTAATAAGTACATTTTAAGTAGGAAAGCTAACTGAAAGATAATGACTAAATTACCGTCCTCATAGCCGCTAATTATTTTTACAGTTGAAATGGAGGTGAAATGACCATAGTTAACGAAAGAAAAATAATTTGAAAGTCAAGGACATAGGAAAAGTCTGGAGGACAGAATAAAAAGGTTTTCACAATAAACAATGTGAACGAGGCCCCATGGGATGCACAGAAGTATATTAACACAGCCTTGGAATGTGCTGGCAATACAAGTAACAAAGCTGCTTAAACCATCATAAGTCACACACTGAATGCTCGGTTGTGTTCGTCAGGGATGTGAGCTGATGTGTTACCCTGGCGAACATGTCATTAATTATTAGATTAAAATCCGATTAGAGCAGATTATAGAACTATTTTTATAGAGGCATCATAATATAATATTTACTATTATATATAATATTTACTATGGAAAAAGGGTTCTTCAGTCTAATGTGGATAAAAATTAAGGCTCATCTAGTATAGTTATACCAAACAACCTAGAGTTCAATAAAGGTGATAAATGTGTGCAGCTTTTATGCTTCGGTTATAGAGAATTGCTGTGACTGATACATTCTTGTAACAAGCCCATTACCTGAAGGTCATTCAGTCATCTAGATCCCCTGTAATATACCCCTAGATTTACGGAATTTTCCCAATAACAATTCTCTTCACCTACCAGTAGCAGGGGTGAAGAGTGTTACTGCTCTGTTCAACTCTATAGACATAATGAAGATAGCCAAGTACAGTGCTTGTCTATCTTTAATGCACTGTTCACATGTCTGACCACAGCTTAATTTCACCAAGGGGACACTGGATCCCTGGTCAGTAGGGATCCCAGTGATTGGACTCCCACTGATAAGACATTCAGCGTTGATCTTGCAGATATGTGATGAGTATTTTTGACCGAATCCATAGATGATGATGGTGACCGGAACCAGTGACTGACCTGACTTTGTGACGATGACCGTTTAAGACCATCTTTTCTATCACTTTTTTCTATCCTTTCTTCAGCTCATTGCATAACATTATCTGGTTCTTGTTCATAATTTCTCATTCCACCCTGATGAACCCATTTATATGAGATGGGAGAAATGCGTAGGATAAGAAGTATGAGAAATTCTGCACAAGTCAGAGGCACTTTGATGTTTATTTGACTGTGGTCTAAATATACCCTTCCCCTATCCACACTTATATTCGTTAGGGAACGTTGCATAGGATAGGTAGGGACATTCTATTATCTAGGGTACTCCCTGTACCCCTTTTCCCTCCCTTTAATAAGCCAACAGGCTTACATCAAGTTTTCACCTTATATAAAGTTAGAATAGGAATTAGAATACTGCTGAGGATATTTATGTCTAGATATTATGTATTCCATTATATATTGTATTTGTCACTATTGATGCTGTTTGTCTTTTTTTTTTTTTTTTTTACAAAAATCAAGTAAAAGTTAAATTTTAAAATATCCATGTCTTATTGGTTGAGTTTCAAAATAAATATTTGCTAAAGTTCTCTCCAAGGGCTAACATACCTATCTCTCTTAAACTGGCACATATAACAGTTGTGGATTCCCTTGTCTACTGTTATTACTTCCATTTATAAAGAAACAGTGACTTATATAACAGATATTCTATATACAGCAATTGCTATTTATACATATTTTTATTCACCTTAAGGTTCATCATTTATTTGCCTACAAGGCTAGTGTAAAGTAATGGACATTATATAGGAAATATTGCAGAAAGTAGAGTGGTAAATGTGGTTACTTTTGCTCTACTTGCCATAAATAACTATTTAGGATAAAAGACCATGGAAACGTTTATGATGGAAAAGAAAAACGTGTCTTTCCCTTTCGGTGGATCACACATCTTTAGGCCTTGCGCTACAAGTTCAATTGTCTTTATATTGAGGACTATTTTTAGAATCAGTGAGCTGAGCATTACAATGTTTTCAAAGCTTCTTCCTTTTCTATTCAATAAATGAGAGTTTAGAGGGAGTCCCTTGAGAATTCCCCTTAGAAGATTCATTCTTTTTAATGTACTGTATTTGGAAAAATCTAGTCAATGTTAGACCAAAGTTCTCCATAAAAATGAAAATGATAAGAAGAAAATCCATTGTTCATTGTCCATTGTAAGAATACCTGCTAGGAAGCCTTATGATCCAGAACTATTGTAGTTAAAAGAACAATTGAATAATCCGATGAAATGACAACATTTTTATCATGTTTCTCTTCTTTAAAAGGATACTGCACAGTGGTAACATACAGCACCTTAGAGGCACTTCTATATACGGATGTGGACAAAATTGTTGGTACAGATTCTAAAACTTTTTATATGCTGTATAAGTTGGCAAAAAATTTACCTTTCTAATATTTTTCACAAAAATGTATCTCATTTTATAAAAGTCATGGCTTATAAAGACCACTAGAAAATGGTCCTGTCCAGCTGCAGCATCATCTCCTTTCCAGCTGAAGCACAGGCTGGGCCAAAACACAGTGAGGGTGGGACTAGCACTCCTTTGTGCTCACTTCTGTTCTATCTATCAGACTCCTTTCTGAAAACAAAGAGGAGGAGGTTACAGAGCAGCCTGCAGTGATTGAATGTAGAGACACAGCACAGCACAGCAGACTCCGGGAGGAAGTAAATGCACAATGAGTAAGGGCAGGATTAGTGCTTGCCTTGGACACTCCGCTTCCTGAGCAGTGGATGTCAGAATGAAGGAGCAGCAGAACAGAGGGATTTGTGAGCCAAAAACAGAGCTAGACACTTGAAAAGACATGTAAAGAATGACCTAGTGAGTAACGTATAAATGTGTAATTTATTTCTGTGATATGACAGGCATGCTTTAGCTTATGCTTGTTGCACAACCTTTTGAGGGAGTCACCGCCTTCACCTCTTTGGAGACTGTACACTCAATTGACTTTTTAAAGACTGAGCAGAAGAACTTAGGGACTCCAAACAGATTTTTCTGTGGTTACACGAATCACATGTTTTTCTGTACTCCTGCTCATCCTGTGTGGCAGATGATGCTTCAATGTCTGTCTTGGGCCAACTGCTCTTAGAACTCTCCATAATGCGCTAAATAATGTAATGTTACATAAGGGTAAAGGTATTGTATTTTCTATGCACTTGTTAACTTAAGAAACCTGTTGTCAAGGACCTTGTTTTTAAAGGGAGTCTCTCTAAATTCCTCCCATATATAGTGAGGTCAGGGTTCAGCTCTCTCTCTTCTCTCTTGAGATTGTTATGAGGTACAGTTTAGTGAGGAGTGAAGTCTGTCTCTGAGGTGGATCTAAAAGGAGGCCTGAGTCCTAGTCCAGCAACCATGCATCAACTACAAGTTAACCCCACTACCCAAGTGAAAGTCAAAGCCTTGCGTTAAGCCTACAGTCTTGGGAATCATTTCAGTCAAGTTAGTCAAGTCCAAGTACCTAAAGTATAACATGGGCTGCATACAAGTCAAGTCAATTATATACAGCACAATCAACTATAAGTCCCAGCAATCCAATAAGCTTCTCTAATTTCACCCTACAACTCCTTCACACTAATCTGAGCTGTAATGGATTGTACCATCTTTACGACCTCAGTAAAACAAGCCAGTTAATCTTACCTTGCATCGGAGTGATTATTTGCCCCATGCCTGGCACAGGTGAAGTTGGCCTACCTCGGGTGATGTATAAGTCAACCACGCCCTGGCATCATGATAAGGTTAATTACACATTACCCCGTCCGTCACCACAACCTTTGGCGTCCTACCAACAGGATACGGGTGTGTGCCTTATGCAAGAAACCCCCCTCCCCAGTCTGAACTGTGTCCATAATGCAGAAAAAAAATGCACGCCCGTACGACAAAAATTGCGCCAGTATTGTACAGGACTTTGTCTGTGAAAACGCTTATGCATAGAGGCACATGTAAAATAGAGGGGGAGGAGAAGATTTTATTGTCTGCCACTGTGAAAAGTACAAAGTCTGTGTCTGTCATGTGCAAAGTGCGAACAGAAGCCATGCTGTGTAAACCAAGATGTCCGGTACCTGAAAGGGTTAAAAAAAGCCGGAGAAAAGCCCGCATCTTTCAAGAGTTAGCAGAGCGGCTACAGAAGTTTTCCCTGGAGGACCGATGCCTGCACGTCTCCCTTCCAGAGAGCGCCGACCACTGGCCAGCTACCCCAGATGGCGGAACACCAGTCTCATCGAGGGGAACATTGCCTGTGAGGCTCTCACCGCATCACTTGACCAAGGGATTCTAATGTGAGTACCCCCGCGGAAGCAGAGTCTGCACCCCAGGCCACACAGTCTGCACCCCAGGTCCCGAAGCCCACACAACGACCCAAATGACCTCCCCCTTCCCCGCTGGGTATTTGGCGATGACCCCAAAGTTATACATGATATGCATGATTACCTGTCAAAGCTACCTAAGATGTCTGTCAACGCTCCCAAATACACCCCAAGTCGGGGAGCAGCAGTGTCCAGTACAGATGTGCCCCGGCCCATGCCGCTGCATTGCCTTCAATGGTGGTGGCAAAGGTCAGCACGGTCCTAGCACTGAAGGTTTCGGCAACAGAAGCTCAGATGGAATTATCTTCGGACAGGGATTCCGCATTGTGAACATAGCCTTAGACAGACTAAAAATTTTACAGATTTATCACAGAGGCACGATTTACACTGCTGAGTTTTAGTTGACATCCACTATTAGTTGGCTTATTTTCGACAAGGGTAATGCGCCAAAATTTTGGTGCGTTATTTTGTAACGTGGCTCAACATTTTAGTCCATGTCTCTGCTTCTCATGCCATGCCTCCTTGTTAAGCTAGGCATATTTTCTTATTCTTTTTGGTGCACACAGCATAATATATAGGTATTCATTGCAGTGTGTCTCAATTTTGGCACCAGAATGCCTATGCGTTGTATGAAGGTATATATTAGACAGTTTGTGTGTTTCTATGACTTGTGGTTAATAAGTTATTCTAAGTAAATGATGAAATCCAATAAAGACATTGGATAAAATCTAAGCCTTGCTGCTGTTTTCAAACCAAATAGACAGGACATTGTGTTCTTCATGAAATTGCTCTTGTTGAGACGTTTTCATTTTCAAACATATTTTCTAATGGTTTCTGAACTTGTGCGTGTCTGCCTATGAATGCTTCTTTATGAGGATCAGCCTATATTTTAGGTTTAGTGGTCACCTAATAATAGTGTATTAGCACTAGAATTTCCTTCTCTTTTCTTAGGAAATGCATGGACGAAAAATTTGTGGGTGAGTTATGTAAATTAAATCATGTTATTTTTAAGGTTCTCTTTTGCATCACAGTTCTTTTACTAATTGCATTTACATTATGGCATTAAAGGTGTTCTCCACCCCCTATATATCTTATCCCCTATCCCCTGATCTCCTTGTAGCAACTGGTGTTCGTTTAGAACGACATCTGTCACACCGGAGGCTTGTGATGTCACGGCCAAGCCCCCTCATGACGTCACATGCATATAATTATACATACAGGTCCTAGGTCACATTACTACACTAACTTGTGGGACAACTGCAGGGAAAAAAACGTATCCCTTATATCCGCAGGATAGGGGATAAGTGTCTGATGGGGGGGGGGGTCCAACCTCTGGGACCCCCCCATGATCTCATGAAGGGGACCCCGGCATTGCCGCGCTGAGTGCCGGCTAATGCACTTGTGGTCGACCTCACTGTGCTCGATGGACACGTCCTCCCATACAGCTCTCTGGGATATAACTACATGGAGGAGGCATGTCGGCTGCAGCATCATGCTGCAGCCGGCACACCTCCTGCACGGGAGAGCCATGGCAGAGCCGGAGGATAAGCAAGAAAAATCTAAAGGAAACAACATAGGGCAGTTGTCTCCAAACTGCGGACCTCTAGCTGTTGCAAAACTACAACTCCCAGCATGCCCGGACAGCTGTTGGCTGCCTGGGCATGCTGGGAGTTGTAGTTTTGCAACACTAGGGGCAAGTTACTGATAGCAGTAGCTTTATTGAGGGTAGACAGATAGTAAAGTCTATACAGTTTAGCAAGGGCCCATGAAGGTGGCCAGTCACTCAGAGACCTTAAGGGTTTGCTGGGACTTGTAGTAGGACTAGACAATGTAATGCAGGCCATGCTGACTTGACAGATGACAGGGACTGACTTGACTGAAGATTGACAATGCTATGACAGTAGCTTACTTGCATTTGATGGTTGTTGCAGGACTTGACTTTGAGGCCTCCAATACTCTGGACAAACACACTAGGCACTACTGACCATAGGTCACTGTTGGAGCCCATAGGTTGGGATCACCTGGTCACTAATACCTCCTGGGTAACAATCACATGACATATCACATGGTACAACTCTTAAAGTAACAAGACATTTTATAATACATTACAATGCAGAACGTATGTACAAGGGGGAAACAAGTACAAGGGAGCCCAGGGGACACTGAAGGGAGGCTTCCGGACAGGGCAGCAAGGGGTAACACCTCCCGCACTGGGCCACCACATATCTAGTGTCTTCTTTTATTGTCCCTTAAGTGAAATGAATCCATCATTGAGAATACATGCCCATTCCACATTTGTCTGCCAGCTTTAGATAAACTCTGCTCTTCCTAATGGATGTGTAGACAATGGTGATCAATATTAGTCTGTTGGAAGGAGACAATACTTCTTGGATTCCATATATCAATGCCATCCTATGTATTTCTTTTCATTCTCCTATTTTGTGTTTAAGAGATTGGGATAAACCTTGGAGCCTCTTGTCTGACATCTCATAGACTCGGTGATAAATGAAGTCAACAAAAGATATAGATTAAGAGCTTCATATTTCATAACACTTCTCTTTTATTATTTGGTGGCTTATGAAAAGTAGCTAATGCATTATCACTAGGCATATCCACACATCAGTCATATCTATCTCAGGCATTTGTCAATGAATATTTATTTAATGGCTTTATTGTGGTTTTTTGGTGTCTATGCTTGTATTGCTTTAAATTCATCATTGTGTAAGTTTTGGTTATTAAAATATCTTATCAAAGTTTCCGAGGATCCAAATCTAGTATTCTATTCTTGCTGGAATCATTTTAGAAATATGAAAGAACAAATTATTATGAAACCTCTTGTATTTCAACCAATTTTAAATACATTTAATAAACTGGATTCATTAAATTGACATTGTCATTACAATTATTTAATTTTTTTGCATATGATACAGCAGGTAAAATAAATAAGATTTATCATTTACTCCCTGTAAAAAAAAAATATTTTTATGTTACTTTCATGGCCTTTAAAATCTGGCCACTAGGGGGTCTCCCTTCTGGTCAAGACCGCATTCTGTCTGTTCAAAAGCACATACTTTGGTCTCCTGCTGGACTGACAGGAGACCAAACTCAGGAAGTGCGGTCTGGCCATAGGCTTTCTCGGTTTCATACACAGGCAGAGAGCAAGTGCTATTCACTGCCTATGGCCAGACCGCACTTCCTGAGTTCAGAGCCAGGCCAACAAAGTCTGTGCTTTTGAACAGAAAGAATGCAGTCGAGACCAGAAGGGAGACCCCCTAGTGGCCAGATTTATAAGGCCATGAAAGTGACACAAAAAGACATATTTTTACATATTTAAATTACAAATCTCATTTATTTTACCTGCTGTATTATTTGTAAAAAACTTATTTTAATGACAGTGCCCATTTAACAAATTTTAGGGACGTAGCACCATGACAGATCCCTTTAAGCATATGTTCACACTGAGGAATCTCCGCTAGTGGAATTTCGATCAGGAATTCTGCTTGGGGATGTCATCTGGCGGTGCCCGACGAAATCTTTAGGCGGTAGGGCTGCATAGACCTGCGTTGCCACCATTGATGGCAATGCAGTGTGTGTGTAAGAATGAACAGGTTTGATTTCAGTGGAAGAATTCTCTGCCACTATAATTGGGTAGTGTGAACCTGTCAGCGGAAGGCCCATTCACACCACTGTTAAGGTTCACACTGAAGAATTCCTGAGCAAAATTCTGCACACGGAAATTCTGTTGTGCGAATATATCCTAAAGGGGTTATCCGGTGGTAGGGGGAATTTCCTAACTATGCCCATTGAAATAAATTTTCACTCACCTCTAGTGCTCACCTGGTGCAGTCATCTTCCTGAGCTGCAGTGTGAGATGTCAGGCCTGGGAAATTCTTGTGAAGGGACTAGGGCTGGTAAAAAAATGCTGGTTCTCCTAATGTCCCACTGTGTCCGTCCCAACTGTGCCTAGTCCTGACTAAGCAGTGCCTCCTGCTTTTGTCTCAACGCTCTCTGATCACTGGTTGGGGTGGTTCCCCAATAAAATCAGTAATTATTTGAGTGGGCATTTACTGTATGTTGAGATGAAATCAGGAAGTGCTGCTCAGCTAGGACTGGGAATAGTTAAGACAGACACAGAAAGGAACAGGTGAGTATAAGCAACCTGAGCTCATAGGCAAAAAGGTTTGGGGGCCAGACAACCCCTTTAAACCCTTTCCCCAACAATAATTTTTTTGCCATGTCTCATTTTCTAAAAGCCAGAACTCTTATTTTTTTACACACAGAGCCTGAGATAGCTTGCTTTTGTGGGACCACTTTCTAAATACACCACCCTGCAATTCAGTATTGTGGAGGAATAGGAGGGATCAGTAAAATGTATGTTATCTTTATTCTGTAGATTAGTACAATTATAGTAATACCATATTTGATAAATTTTTATGTATTACTTTAAAAAAAATTAAAACATAACAAAATATATATATATTTTGAATTGCTATATTCTGTCCTCTATAACCTTTGACTTTTTATTGGTAGCATTTTTGGTATTGATCAGACTTATTTATCGCTTTTTAAATTTTTTCGGGGATAGGACATGAACAAAAATTTGTATTTATTACATTTGGTATTTTTTTAGGCTATGCTGCTCACCATGCAAGCCTAATAATGTTGTAGTTTGGACATTTACACACATGGGCATTTTTTTTCGTACTTGACTCTTTTATTTGAAAAATGGGAAAAGGGAGGTGATTTAGATTTTTGTTACTGGGCCTTTTTTATTTTATAACTTTTTTTGTGTTTTCTTTTCTCACATTTTTAGACCCCCCCCCCATGGGAACTTTTATGACCAATGATTGAAACAAATAAAGTGAGCTCTCCTGTTTGATTCAGATGAGTTTTGTCTGTGTGTATGTTCTGTGAGAACTTTAATACGGCTTAAAGGGTTATTCCGGTGGAAAAAAAAATTCTTAATCCCTTAAGGACCCCCATAGCATACCTATGCTGCTTTGGACAGTTCCTGACATAGACAGAGGTGTCAGCAGAGAGCATTATGGACAAAAAAAAAAAACAAGGCAAAAAAGAAGACAAGACAAAAAAACAAAGGGTAAAGATTTTTTAATAGAAGTTATTTACAAATCATTTTAAAGGGATACTCAGGTGGAAAACTTTTTTTTAATGAACTGGTGCCAGAAAGTTACAGATTTGTAAATTACTTCTATTAAAAAAATCTTAATCCTTTCAGTACTTTTTAGCAGCTGTTTGCTGCAGAGGAAATATCTTTATTTTTTTTTATTTCTTTTTTGTGTTGTCCACAGTGCTCTCTAGTGACACCTAATGCCTGTATCAGGAACTATCCACAGCAGGAGAAAATCCCGATAGCAAACCTATGCTGCTCTGGACAGTTCCTGACAGGGACAGAGGTGTCAGCAGAGAGCACTGTGGACAACAAAAAAAAAAAGAAATTCAAAAAGTAAAGAATTTCCTCTGTAGCATACAGCTGCTAAAAAGAACTAAAAGGATTAAAAAATGTTTAATAGAAGTAATTTAGAAATCTGTTTAACTTTCTGGCACCAGATCATTTAAAAAAAAAAAAAATAGGTTTTCCACCGGAGTACCCCTTTAAATTTCTGACACCAGCTGATTTAACCTCTTAAAAAAGAAAATAATTTCCTCTGTAGCATACAGCTGCTAAAAAGTACTAGAAGGGTAAACATTTTTTAATAGAAGTCATTTACTAATCTGTTTAACTTTCTGGCATAAGTTCATTTAGAACAAAAAAAAAAGTTTTCCACCGGAGTACCCCTTTAATAGATTTGCCTCAGATTTAACATAATGACATATTAGGAGTGGATACACAACCTTGTTAAATATGTCTGAAATCGGTCAAGCAGAAGGGGATGACTACCTTCTTCATACATTTCAGATAGTAGAAGTAAGCTTATTTGCTGCTGTGTCGGATCAATCCATTATTCTAGGTAGTGACTGTTCATTGGCTTGGTCCACACTTAGCTGACAGACAATTGGGAAATTTTATTTGGACATTCTATTTGATTAGTCCATTATTGTAGGTTGTGACTGTTCATTGGTTCGGCCCACAGTAAGCTAAGAGACAGTTGGGAGTTAGAAAGGGAAAACGGAAAAAGCTATTCCATGAATAAGAAAGGTCACACAGTCTGGGAAAAATAAGAAAACTAAACTGTACATGAGGTAGGTTATTATTCATAGGTTTAGGTTACACTGATAACTAACTGAGCTTATTACTTCATACATTACATATTGGAACAGAGTGAGGTCTACTGTTCTCTCAACTATTAGTTTACTTTTACAGTTCATTGACATACTACTGTATAGCAGTGAACTGTCAAATCGGCAATCTTCTAGTACAGCCTGCCTAAAGCAGACTGTACAAGAAGATCTCCCTATAGCAGGCACAAAGGCTTTAATTAGGCCTCTAACTGCATAGTAACTGTTTGGTTAAATTGTTGAGGTTGGACTAAAGTTTAGTGCTCGCAGTTACAAGCAGGTGTCAGCTGTAATATACAGCTGAAACTATTGCATATTAAGAAGGCTAAGCTTGAAAGCCTGCTCTATATGCAGTGACCACTGAGTGCCATAAAAAAAAGTGTATCATCATACAAAGTTTAAGTAGTAACCTAAGTAAGAATATACAGCATGTATGATTCAGTGGTTAGTTGGGTTTAATTTCAACTTAAGGCCTCATCTGCATCAATCTGTATGTTACCCTATGTTTGTGAGGGTTTCCTCCAGGTACTCTGGTTTCTTCCTTAAGCCCATAATTATTCTTATTTGTTAATTTAGATTATGAGCCCCAATGGGAATAGGGACTAATGTGATGATCTATGTACATTTCTGTAGAATATATTGTCCCTATTATAAATAATATGTTGGATCTGTGGACTTGTGTGGATGCACATCAGTTTTTCAATGTCGTCTCAGATAGGAAATAGATTTCAAACTAAATGATTCACTCTTCTTTAGTAACCGTAGACTATACCAGACCGGAAGGTAAATAAATAAATAAAAATATGAAGGACGCAAGACAACAAAGATTGAAGCATCTAATGATTAATAGGTTTCAAAAAGCATTTTTGTTATAATAGATTATGTCCCATAAAGTCTAAGAGAGAGTCAAAATGTTTCAAGTAAACATCTAATGGTAATGTGAGAGCTACTGAAATGTAAACATTTGCATGGAATAAAATGGGTTGGTTATAAATGTCATCTAGGACAAATCATGTTCTTCATCCATCAGTTTCCTTCTAATAAGATGTTGCAGAGTGAAGACGTTACCAGTCTAACTTTGGTACAATACTAATAGCTGATGGCACCACTGTGTATGGACTGCCCTCTAAAGACTTAGTCAACATGCTTTGAGTCTGGTTTGATGAAATGGCCAAGGTTAACAGGAGGTTATATCCAGTTTAAAGTTTCCTTTCCTTAAAACCAACAATTATTCTACACAATCCTGAGCCTCTTATAGAGTGAGGTGCAAATTCACTATAGTAATACAAAACATGTTATAGTCCTTTGTGCTGTTTAATATAACATGGTATGGACATAAAAATAACCACATTATGTCTAAAGGAAGACATTTAACTCGTTCCACTCATTTAAGCCTAGTGGACCTAACGATTCAAGTTTCATGATCCATCTAGCTTCTGAGTGGAGTAGTAGCTTGCGCCAATTCCCTCCCCTTCTTGGACAATTAACTCGTTTTATGCCTGCAAACTTTACAACTCTAGGATCATCTTCTATATGATTTATAAAGCGAAAGGCACCTACTTTTGTTTTTAAAGATCTAAGGTGTTCTTTCACTCGCTGATTTAACTTTCTTTTTGTCTTACCAAAGTAATAAAAGCCTCAAGGGCATGTTAGGGCATATATTACAAAAGTTTTTTGGCAAGCGATTAATTCTTTTTCCATTATGGTATGATCAACTAGTCTGAATGAGGCCTTAGCTAGGTTATGTTCACACACGGAGCAGTTTACTCTTTTAGCATCTTCAATTCTTGTGGTAATTTTTTGAAGGACATTACCTATGGTCTTATTACGGCGGTATGTAATCATTGGACGATGGTTTTATTGTTTCTTTACTGGTTTCCATGGTTACACATTATGTTAAACTCTTGTACCTGTAGCGGGATGACATCACCAGGGTCTGAGAAAGCCCCAACACGCGTTAAACACCTGCTGTCTCCCAGGTGAGACGTCCCTGCTGTTGGCTGCTCTGCACGTTGCACTTTGGAGATGTCGCTGTAAAATTTGGTCTTCTATTGTACAAGATACTTTACTGAAAAAATAGCTGCATGAAGATCCACCTGGGTGAGTGCGATCTCCATTTCTTTCCCTATGGATTGTTTTCTAATGGATTGTTCACATTGAGCCGCACCACCAGGATCCTTCCATCCCCGTTATTCTAGTTCATATTGTAGCCTTTCTTTCAGGTGCTGGTTACCATCTGCTTGCGCGGTACCGAGTGCAGGACTCTGTTTGCTAAGACTCATTGTTTCACTTTTCTTACCACCCAGAGCACGCCAGGATGTAGCAGAGTTATACAATGGCAGAAGAGCCGAATAATCCAACACCTAAAATCGCAATTAGTGCTGGCAGAGCAGAGGCAGGGACGTTCTTCCTATCCTGTAAACTAAGGGAAGAGCTCCAAGTAATAAGCCCCAAAGCTTTGGAGTAGAAAATTACGCAGCTAGCTGATAAAGAGACCCATCTCTTCTGGACGATATACTCGCTTAAAGCCTACCCTGAATGTGAACGTACGCCGAGAGGGTGGCAACTATATAAATCACCATCACAATTCATCAATGACCTGGAGTTCTTACAGAAATGGGATGAGGTGCACTTGCAGTACTCACTAAGACTCCAAGAGTTAATATTGGAGAAAAGTCAGTTGGATTATGAGAACACCTCAGCAGAGCCAGGCAAAGCCAAGGTAGAACTACGTACCCAGCTATCAGAAGTAGGGATCAACCGATATTGATTTTTTATGGATGATACCAATAATATGTTAACTTTGAGGCCGATAGCCAATAACTTATACCAACATTCCGTTATAAGTTATCGGCTATTCCCTCCCCCCCCCTCGGCGGGTGCTTTAAATCAATGAACTGCAGCAGCTTTTGCGAGGCCAGAGCCCACTGCCGCCGGCATCCGCTACTCTCCCCCTGCCTGTCCTGGGGTCCTCCCTAGTTGCCTCCCCCATCCCCGGTTTTATAATTACCTGTTCCCGGGGTCCGCGCTACTTCTGGCTCCAGTGGCGTCCTGAGCTGTCACAATGCGCACTGACGGTGACGTCGCATTGAGGACGTCACTCGTCATTGCGCAGTGCACAGCAATAGAAGTCAGAAGTAGCGTGTACCCCGGGCCCTGGGAACAGGTCATTATAAAACCAGGGATGAGGGAGGCAATGGGGCAGCGGCGGCAGTCTCGGTGCGGGTGGGGGTAGGGGGGCATTATCGGCATATCGGCAAGGTAATTGCCGATACCGATAATGTCAAAAATCGTGAATATTGGCCGATAATATCGGCCAAACCGATAATCGGTCGATCCCTAATCAGAAGCACAATTTTCTACATTCATACAAGGGATAGAAAAGAAGTTGTTACATCTACAAACAGTATTGAAAGAAACTAAGAAAGATAAATACATCCGAGATAAGAAGGATTTTGAAAGTGGCTCAGTCTTTACTTGGAACAAGAATATGAGAGCCCATCCATCAAAGTGGTTCCAATAAAAGAAATTAAAAAAAAACTGACTGTCTATCAGTCCTAAGTAGAGGACAACATTTTGAACTTCCTGAAGAGTTCAAACTTGAGAACTTTGAGATAGATCTTTATAAAGGGATCTTCAGCAACAGAGGTAGAAGCTACTAGAGTGTCAGCAGAATTATCAGGTGAGAGAATTGTAATGACAGAGCCCACATCTAATCCATTTACAGGAGGCAAAAAATCCCAGTTTAGTCCCCCACTTAGTCCTGGAGGAACTTTGGATATCTTTTCCAAGTCAGTTATGCAAGAGTTAAAAGCATGCATTTATTTAACCCCCAAACCAAATATTACCAGACAGGAACAAAACACATTAAAATGGCTAGCTTCACAGGAAGATATTATGATATCCAAAGCAGACAAGGGGGGAACAGTAGTTGTCTGGTATAGAAAAGACCATGATCATGAAGCCGCAAACCAACAGGGTAACACAATGGTATATGAGCTCCTTAAGAGTAATTCTGTACCCAGTGTGGTTAAAGGGGTATTCCAGGCAAAACTTTTTTTTATATATATCAACTGGCTCCGGAAACAGATTTGTAAATTACTTCTATTAAAAAATCTTCATCCTTCCAATAGTTATTAGCTTCTGAAGTTTTCTGTTTAACTGCTCAATGATGATGTCACGCCCTGGGAGCTGTGCATGATGGGAGAATATCCCCATAGGAGCTGGACAGCTCCCAGGACGTGAGTCATCAGAAAGCAGTTAGACAGAAAACAGCAACTCAACTTCAGAAGCTAATAACTATTGGAAGGATTAAGATTTTTTAATAGAAGTATTTTACAAATCTGTTTAACTTTCCGGAGCCAGTTGATATATAAAAAAAAGTTTTGGTCTGGAATACCCCTTTAACAAGGTACGATCGTTACTAAGGAAATATACAGATAATGGTATCATATCTGAAGCCACTGCCAGTAAGTTTTGCTCTTCCTGCCCAAAACACCCGTATTGGTATATAATACCCAAAATTCATAAGTCGCTGATCCAGCCCCCTGGACGCCCTATTGTCTCGGGAATTGGATCAGCGACTGAAGCCCTCTCTGGCAATTTGGATTGGCTGCTTTCCCCTTTACTACAACACATGCCAACCTATTTAAGGGACACAGGGGATTTGATATCAGCACTGAATAATTCTGAATGGCAGGATTCCTATGCACTAGCCTCCATAGATGTAGAGAGCCTCTACACCCGCATTCCTCATGATGCGGGTGTAGAGGTGATCCGAGAGGTCCTCCAAAGCACTAAAAAACCTATGGAATTTTCTTAAACAACAATGTCTTCCAATATGGGGACAACTGGTAGAAACAGACAGAAACATGGAACGGCTATGGGCACGCCCATCTCTTGCACATATGCCAACCTGTTTCTTTTTGTACTAGAGTGGAGATACACGGAGATACATTTTTTCCTTTACTAACCCCTTTGTCAGTCAGATTAAACTCATTCTTCATTTTGTAGATTACATATTTGTCATCTGGGAAGGGGAAGAGGATTCCTTCTCTGACTTTGTTTCCCACTTAAACTCAACAAGACGAACATGACTTTTACCAAAGTGTTTGGTGGTAATTCTCTAGAATTTCTTGACACTAAAATCGATTTTCAAGATGGTAGGCTAGTTACATCATGCCATAAAAAAGAGATAGCGTGGAATGCTCTCCTCCATTTTGAGAGCTCTTTCCATATGAAGAGGAGCATTCCCTACAGTCAGCTTATCCGGTTGAAAATAATTAATAATGACAATGAGGTCTTTCTATCCCAAGCTAAAGAATTGAAGAATAGGTTGCTGAATAGGGGTTACCCTGAACGGGTTATTGAGGATGCTATGAAAAAACAAATCCCGAAAAGATTTATTACATCCAAAAAAGAAAAAACATGACAAACCTTATAGATTTGTATTTTCATTTGATAACACCCCCCTTAACAATACAATTAGAAACACCATTAACAAGTATTGGTACATGATTGAACAGGACCCACAGTTGACCGATATTGCAAAGAATTGCCCTATGATTACATACCACCATAATAAGACCATAGGTAATGTCCTTAAAAAAATGACCACAAGAATTGAATATGCCAAAAGAGTAAACTGGTTAAAGGGTCTACAACCCACTGGTAACTACCATTGTGCTAATTGCTCCATTTGTGAACATAACCTAGCTACAGCCTCATTCAGACTAGGTGATCATACCATAACAGTCAAATAATTATTCATTTGCCAAAAAACTTTTGTAATATATGCCCTAACATGCCCTTGTGGCTTTTGTTACATTGGTAAGACAAAAAGAAAGTTAAATCAGCAAGTGAAAGAACACCTCAGATCTTTAAAAACAAAAGTAGGTGCCTCGCACTTTATAAATCCTATAGAAGCTTACTATCAGAATGATCTTAGAGTTGTAAAGTTTGCAGGCATAGAACGAGTTAATTGTCCACGAGGGGGAGGGGACTGGCAAAAGCTACTACTCCGCTCAGAAGCTAGATGGATCATGAAACTTGGAGCGTTAGGTCCACTAGACTTAAATGAGCGGAACGAGTTAAAGCGTACCCGTCAGATCCAACAACATTTTTTTTTATATACCACTCAGTACCTAATACTGACCATGTATATCTAATTTTTATGTGTCTACCACCTTTATTTATTTTTTTATTACACTTTTAATTTAGCTCACTAGTCTGAATTCCTCTCAAAGGGAGGGGGTGTTCAGGTCTCCGCCCACTCCCTCAGTCTGCTAGTATTAGGAAAACTATAACTCCTAGCTTGTCCTCACTGACAGTAGCGGGACACAAGCTGACATTGGGAGGATTTTTCCTCCAGCTGTGAGCCCTGCGCTCACAGCTGTAAATCAAGGAAGTGTGTCCATGACGCATGGACACAGCAGGACTAGTATGTGTCCAAGCAGGCAGGAGGGGCAGTTGTTTGACTGGCTTTTTCAGCATGAAATTGTAACGGAGCTGGATCTGGATCCACTACCTGTGTGGCGGATGACTCGGACCATATCGAGGAGCCGAGTCTAAGGTGCCGCTGGTTTTCACCAGAGCCCACCGCAAGGCAGGATGGGCTTGCCGCAGCAGGCAACACCCAGGTCGCTACGCCTGACACAGCTCGACCACACAGGTTACTGGGCAAGGCGAGGTACCGAAAGCATTAGTGTAGTCAATGTAGCAGAAGGTCAAGGCAGGTGGCAAAGGTTCGTAGTCAAAAAGGTAGCAGGAAGGTCTGGATACAAGAGTATGGCAAAACAGGCAATAGGAACGCTTTCTCTCAGGCAATAGGCACTGAAGATCCGGCAGGGAAGTGTGGAAAATGCAGACAACTTATAATGTGGTGTCAGGTATATTTATAAATTATGGGCGTACTGGCCCTTTAAATTACAGAGAGCTGAAAGACCGGAGGAGCAGAGCGAGGTAAGAGATGGGCTGGGATTCGCATGCGGGTGCGTCCTGCGATGCGAATTTTGGCCCCGCCGGCATTCTGGGACACAGGGACACTGCACTCACGGCCGATGCTTGCGGCTGGAGAGCAGTGTGTAACAGTACCCCCCCTTTGGTCTCCCCCTTCTTTTACAGCTCAAGAATCTTTTGAGAAGATCCTGATCTAGGATGTTATCCTGTGTTTCCCAAGACCTCTCCTCTCGTCCGAATCCCTCCCAATCTACAAGAAAGAAGCGTTTTCCTCTGATGAGTTTGGAGTCCCGAATTTCCTTGACAGAATATACATCAGAGGTACTCGAGATCCACAACAACCCAGATGTCCGTATTGTAGCTAGAAGAACGTACGTCAGTAATGAAGTCCATTGCAATGTTAGTCCAGGGCAGGTCAGGAACAGGTAAAGGTTGTAGAAGACCGGCAGGCTTGGCACGTGGTGTTTTGTCCCGGGCACAGACTGAGTAGGAACGAGCAAAGTCAATGAAATCCCGTTTCAGAGTGGGCCACCAATACTTTCGGGAAATTAGTTGCAAGGATTCACAGATACCGGCATGACCGGCCAACAGAGAGGAATAATCCCATCTCAAGATTCAGAGTCTCAGACAAGGAGATACGAAAGTCTTCCCAGGGGGCAGATGCTGAAAACTTGCTGGTGCAGCGGAAATAAGATGATCAGGAGGAACAATATGTTGAACATGTGATTCCAGATCTTGTACCTCAGAAGATCTAGATAAAGAGTGAGCCCGAAAATTCTTCTCTGCAGGACGAAAATGGATAAAAAAGTTAAACCTGGAGAAGAACAGGGACCAGCGAGCCTGTCGAGGGTTGAGACGATGAGCTGACTGAAAATAGAGCAAGTTCTTGTGATCCATATAAATGGTTATTGGATGCACTGAGCCCTCTAAGAGATGTCGCCATTCTTCCAAGGCCAACATAATAGCCAGGAGCTCACGATCTCCTATAGTATAATTCCTCTCCACGGGAGAGAAGGTCTTTGAGAAAAATCCTTAAGTCACAGACCTTCCCTTGGAAGATCTTTGTGTCAAGACTGCTCCTGCACCAACTGAAGATGCATCCACCTCTAAAGTAAATGGCTTGTCCGGATCAGGTCTTGACAACACCGCAGCAGAAGCGAAGGCAGACTTTAAGTGTTTGAATGCTTCTTTGGAATCTGGAGTCCAGACTTTCGGATTGGCACTCTTCTTGGTAAGAGACACGATGGGGGCAACCAAGGTGGAATAAACTGCCGATAAAAATTGGCAAAGCCAAGGAAGCGTTTAATCGCTTTCAGACCAGAAGGTTGAGGCCACTCCAGTACAGCGGATAATTTGTTAGGATCCATTTGTAGTCCTTGACTGGTTATAATATACCCATATTTTTTCAAAGGTACACTTTTCAAGTTTTGCATAGAGTTGGTTGTCCCGGAGATGCTGTAAAACTTGATGGAGATGGAGACAATGAGTGTGGAGATTGGGCGAATAGATGAGAATGTCTTCCAAATAGACAACTTCAGAGAGAAAAGAGAAAAAGGAGACAGGAGGACAGCGCCTGGCATAATTATGTGAGAACCAGACAATTTGCCAAGGATCCGCAATATAGGTGTTGTGCTCACCTGGCAGGACACTTGGGTTCATGCACGTAACCCCTCCGTATAGGGTACAAACGTATGGATCTCGAGCTGCAGCCTGCAACTTGTGGGACCGGTCACCTTCCAGGGGTGGGGGTCGGTATTGTAGACATCTGTATGTAACGAAGAAAAACTCCATTGCTGTGGCGCTGCTTTCATACGATCCACTTCAGACTCCATGACACGGGATATGGTATAACCAAAGTGTTTTTATTTCTCCATAAAAACAGTTAAAACATATGACAAATGGCAAAACGCGTTTTGGGAATATAATTTCCCTTTCTCAATTGCTTAAAAATGGCTGTCATACATAATCCTATACACATGTTCTTTTATACACTTGTGATTGGCGCCAAAGTAAAAGGTAAAAGGTCAAGGTGAATCCGGTCACATTGTGGCCGGTGTACTAAACAATTGTAAAAAGTAGGTAAAATAGCAATCTTAGGGTAAGGTAGTGTAACACAGTAAGGATCAGACACAATTCTGATAAATATGTAAAAAAAATGTATTAAAAAAACTAAAATCAAAGTTGTATTTGTGCTGAGCCTCTTACAGCAAACGGGATTGTTTCCGGATCGATCTCGAGGCTTGGATAAGCAAGTACTACATGTTTATATTGTTGAAACGTACGCTCTCCCATTCATCAAAAGGGTTAGCCAATCAGAAGGCTTTGGGTGGACGTCACTGTACGTTCATCTGGGGCCAATAACAACTTGATAACAAGCGGGGACAAGTATGAATAGTTCTTATGTATAGTAGTGCTTACACGCTAGTACATGATTATGAAATTTACCATTAGGAATGTTGTAATTTGTAGGTGGTGATTGGTGAAAATTGGCAAAGGAGCTAGCCAATTGGGGAAGCGCCTACTTCTGCTTACATGAATGGCAAGGTGTAATCGATGACAATATTCTCCTGGGTCTTCGCGCCTGTGTTGAATTTTAAACATGGGCATGTTGACCAATAGGGATGCTCGTAAGTCAGGAATCGTGATTGATGGGAACCACATCACGGGCTAGCAAATAGAAAAAATGCCTACTTGTGGCTTCATAGACAGAAAAAAAAAAAGTCATCATCTGTATGTCCGTGTTTATAGCACTAATTCAGAGATATGAAGGCCAATGTGTTGACCAATCCCGATGCTCTATTCGTGAGCAGTGATTGGTGAAGATGACATCAGCGGCCAGCCAATGGGGCTTCTATTGTTTTCTTCTCTTTTTTTTCTGGATTTCGTAGTTAGTGATATTGGATGTACAGAGACGTATGTAGCAGTGATCCTCAGTTTGTGTGAAAGTGTAGAACCGCAGGTTATTACCGTATGGTAGGTGTGTTTTTACTTAGTTGGAGGAGTATATATTTATATAGTATGTTCAATATACTCGTTAAGACCCTGTGGGACCAAAGTTTTTAATTTGAAAATCCAAAAGTTTTCCCTCCGACAGAGTTGTGTATACCGCCGTTGGCAGGTTATTGGAATATATTCAATTGGCACCCAGAGGACATGCCTGAGGACCACTGCTACATACCGTCTCTGTACGTCTGATATCACTAACTACGAAATCCAGAAAAAAAGAGAAGAAAACAATAGAAGCCCCATTGGCCGGCTGATGTCATCTTCACCAATCACTGCTCACGAATAGAGCATCGGGATTGGTCAACACATTGGTCTTCATATCTCTGAATTAACGCTATAAACACGGACATACAGATGATGACTTTTTTTTCTCTGTCTATGAAGCCACAAGTAGGCATTTTTCCTATTTGCTAGCCCGTGATGTGGTTCCCACCAATCACGATTCCTGACTTACGAGCATCCCTATTGGTCAACATGCCCATGTTTAAAATTCAACACAGGCGCGAAGACCCAGGAGCATATTGTCATCGATTACACCTTGCCATTCATGTGAGCAGAAGTAGGTGCTTCCCCAATTGGCTAGCTCCTTTGACAATTTTCATCAATCACCACCTACAAATTACAACATTCCTAATGGTCAATTTCATAATCATGTACTAGCGTGTAAGCACTACTATACATAAGAACTATTCATACTTGTCCCCGCTTGTTATCAAGTTGGAAGTAGGCACCTTTCCTATTGGCTGAACTGAAAAAAGCCGGCTGATCTCCTATTTGCCCCAGATGAACGTACAGTGATGTCCACCCAAAGCCTTCTGATTGGCTAACCCTTTTGATGAAATGGAGAGCGTACGTTTCAACAATATAAACATGTAGTACTTGCTTATCCAAGCCTCGAGATCGATCCAGAAACCATCCCGTTTGCTGTAAGAGGCTCAGCACAAATACAACTTTGATTTTAGTTTTTTTAATAATTTTTTTTTTACATATTTATCAGAATTATGTCTGATCCTGACTGTGTTACACTACCTTACCCTAAGATTGCTATTTTACCTACTTTTTACAATTGTTTAGTACACCAGCCACAATGTGACCGGATTCACCTTGACCTTTTACTTTGGCACCAATCACAAGTGTATAAAAGAACATGTGTATAGGATTATGTATGACAGCCATTTTTAAGCAATTGAGAAAGGGAAATTATATTCCCAAAACGCGTTTTGCCATTTGTCATATGTTTTAACCGTTTTTATGGAGAAATAATAACACTTTGGTTATACCATATCCCGTGTCACGGAGTCTGAAGTGGATCGTATGAAAGCAGCGCCAGAGCAACCAAATAGACAACGACACAGGAGTTGAGAAGGTCCTGAAAAATGCCATTGACAAACTCCTGGAAGACTGCCGGAGCATTACTTAGACCGAATGGCATTACCAGTTTACAAGGTACTCAAAATGTCCGTCTCGAGTATTAAACGCAGTCTTCCACTCGTCCCCTTCTTTGACATACCTGTGTGGTGGATGACTCAGACCGTATCGGGGTGCGGAGTCTAAGGTGCCGCTGGTCTTCACCAAAGCCCGCCGCAAGGCAGGATGGGCTTGTTGCGGTAGGCGACACCCAGGTCGCTACCCCCGACACAGCTCGACCCCACAGGTTACTGGGCACTGAAGATCCGGCTGGGAAGTGGGGAAGGTGCAGACAACTTAAAATGTGGTGTCAGGTGTATTCACTATTTATGGGCGTACTGGCCCTTTAAATTTCAGAGCTGAGACGTGTGCACGCCCTAAGGGACGCTGAGAGACAGGAGGAGCAGAGCAAGGTAAGAGACGAGCCGGGATTCGCATTCGGGCGTGTCCCGCAATGCGAATCCCGCCCCCCCCTCTGGCGTTCGGGGACACAGGGACACTGCGCTCAACGCCGGTGCTTGCGCCCAGAGCGCAGTGTGTAACAGAAATACTGAAAATTTTCTAATGAAAGCAATTGCAAAACCTATTGTTTTTGCATGCTTTACAACATACCAATAGTTTTTGTATCTGACAGTGCCCATTTAAATGTTTTCCATTTATTCACAGTAGGTAGTGTTGTTTTTAACTGTCTTATGTATTCACAATATACTACTAATGGTGTTACTATTTGTTTACTGGTTACTATGGTTACACATTATTTTAAAAGCACGTACCTGTAGCGGAATGACATCACCAGGGGCTTTGGGGATGTTGCTGTAAAATTTGGTCTTCTCTTGTACAAGATACGTTGCTGAAATAAAAGCTGCATGAAGATCCACCTGGGTGAGTGCGATCTCCATTTCTTTCCCTATGGATTGTTTTTTAATGGACTGTTCATATTGAGCCGCAGCACCATGATGCTTCCATCCCCGTTATTCTAGTGCATATTGTAGCCTTTCTCTCAGGTGCTGGTTATCATCTGCTTGCGCGCTGCCGAGTGCAGGACTCTGTTTGCTAGGACAGATTCTATGATTTTTTATTATTGTATGTAGCTGGGATGAATTCTTTTTCACAGTTTCCAAATATTTCCGAAAACTGCTATTTTGTATTGCTTCACAGGTTACAGCTGTTTTTTTTTAGGTTAGCTAGTTTAGCTTTTCTAGTTTTAGCCTAAGACAAACTGAAACTTAAAGGAGTACTGTGGCGCAGGGACACTTATCCCCTATCCAAAGGTATGGGATAAGTGTCTGATCGCTGGGGGTCCGACTGCTGGGACCCCTCATGTGATCTCCTGCAGGGCGCCCAGGCTCTCCCCAGGAACAGAGCTTGCCGACCCCAGCAGGAAGCAGCAGCTGTCACGCCCCCTCTATGTATCTCTATGGGAGAGCTGGAGATACATTTTTAAACTATATAAAAAGCTGAAATCCATATAAAATCATCAGAATCAAATCTACAGCATAATATCTGCAGCCTGAAATCCGCAACGGATTAAGTACATGTAAACGATTCCTGAAGGGGTTTCCCAAAAAACAACAATACGTCTGTCAGGCCTACAAATGCTCACAAACAAGCCTATGAATGTCATCCTAGCACTTTTTCAGTACAAAACTCTTGCTTATTTGTGAATCTGTGACCCCAGTGGTGCCCTTTACGTCTGGTCTGCATCTCTGAAAAATGAACTTGTTTACATCTTTACCCCGTGACTGCAGCAGCTTTGCATGGTACACTGGCTCTCATAGTGTTTCCCTTCAAGGGGTACTTATCCACTCCCTCCCTGTCTACTGACATAGATGAGAGCAGGAAAGGTGTCTATTAGTGTTATGCTGAGCTGACATATGATGCAGCTGTTTCTTACAACAGTGGTTCTCAACCTTTTTTACCCCTTGACAGCCCATTCCCAAAAAATTGTACCCCCATATTGTTACGCCGAGCGCTCCGGGTCCCCGCTCCTCCCCGGAGCGCTCGCAACATCCTCGCTACTGCAGCGCCCCGGTCAGATCCACTGACCGGGTGCGCTGCGATACCGCCTCCAGCCGGGATGCGATTCGCGATGCGGGTGGCGCCCGCTCGCGATGCGCACCCCGGCTCCCGTACCTGACTCGCTCTCCGTCGGTCCTGTTCCGGCGCGCGGCCCCGCTCCCTAGGGCGCGCGCGCGCCGGGTCTCTGCGATTTAAAGGGCCACTGCGCCACTGATTGGCGCAGTTGTTCTAATTAGTGTGTTCACCTGTGCACTCCCTATGTATACCTCACTTCCCCTGCACTCCCTTGCCGGATCTTGTTGCCATTGTGCCAGTGAAAGCGTTTCCTTGTGTGTTCCTAGCCTGTGTTCCAGACCTCCTGCCGTTGCCCCTGACTACGATCCTTGCTGCCTGCCCCGACCTTCTGCTACGTCCGACCTTGCTCTTGTCTACTCCCTTGTACCGCGCCTATCTTCAGCAGTCAGAGAGGTTGAGCCGTTGCTAGTGGATACGACCTGGTTACTACCGCCGCTGCAAGACCATCCCGCTTTGCGGCGGGCTCTGGTGAATACCAGTAGTAACTTAGAACCGGTCCACTAGCACGGTCCACGCCAATCCCTCTCTGGCACAGAGGATCCACCTCCTGCCAGCCGAATCGTGACAGTAGATCCGGCCATGGATCCCGCTGAAGTTCCACTGCCAGTTGTCGCCGACCTCACCACGGTGGTCGCCCAGCAGTCGCAACAGATAGCGCAACAAGGCCACCAGCTGTCTCAACTGACCGTGATGCTACAGCAGCTACTACCACAGCTTCAGCAATCATCTCCTCCGCCAGCTCCTGCACCTCCTCCGCAGCGAGTGGCCGCTTCCGGCCTACGACTATCCTTGCCGGATAAATTTGATGGGGACTCTAAGTTTTGCCGTGGCTTTCTTTCACAATGTTCCCTGCACTTGGAGATGATGTCGGACCAGTTTCCTACTGAAAGGTCTAAGGTGGCTTTCGTAGTCAGCCTTCTGTCTGGGAAAGCTCTGTCATGGGCCACACCGCTCTGGGACCACAATGACCCCGTCACTGCCTCTGTACACTCCTTCTTCTCGGAAATTCGAAGTGTCTTTGAGGAACCTGCCCGAGCCTCTTCTGCTGACACTGCCCTGCTGAACCTGGTCCAGGGTAATTCTTCCGTTGGCGAGTACGCCATCCAATTCCGTACTCTTGCTTCCGAATTATCCTGGAATAATGAGGCCCTCTGCGCGACCTTTAAAAAAGGCCAATCCAGCAACATTAAAGATGTTCTGGCCGCACGAGAAATTCCTGCTAACCTACATGAACTCATTCATCTAGCCACTCGCATTGACATGCGTTTTTCCGAAAGGCGTCAGGAGCTCCGCCAGGATATGGACTTTGTTCGCACGAGGCGTTTTTTCTCCCCGGCTCCTCTCTCCTCTGGTCCTCTGCAATCCGTTCCTGTGCCTCCCGCCGTGGAGGCTATGCAAGTTGACCGGTCTCGCTTGACACCTCAAGAGAGGACACGACGCCGCATGGAGAATCTTTGCCTGTACTGTGCCGGTACCGAACACTTCCTGAAGGATTGTCCTATCCGTCCTCCCCGCCTGGAAAGACGTACGCTGACTCCGCACAAAGGTGAGACAGTTCTTGATGTCAACTCTGCTTCTCCACGCCTTACTGTGCCTGTGCGGATATCTGCCTCTACCTTCTCCTTCTCTACTATGGCCTTCTTGGATTCCGGATCTGCAGGAAATTTTATTTTGGCCTCTCTCATCAACAGGTTCAACATCCCGGTGACCAGTCTCGCCAGACCCCTCTACATCAATTGTGTTAACAATGAAAGATTGGACTGTACCGTACGTTACCGCACGGAGCCCCTCCTAATGTGCATCGGACCTCATCACGAAAAAATTGAGTTTTTGGTCCTCTCCAATTGCACTTCCGAAATTCTCCTTGGACTACCGTGGCTTCAACGCCATTCCCCAACCCTTGATTGGTCCACAGGAGAGATCAAGAGCTGGGGTACTTCTTGTTTCAAGGACTGTCTTAAACCGGTTCCCAGTACTCCCTGCCGTGACCCTGTGGTTCCCCCTGTAACCGGTCTCCCTAAGGCTTATATGGACTATGCTGACGTATTTTGCAAAAAACAAGCTGAGACTTTACCTCCTCACAGGCCTTATGACTGTCCTATTGACCTCCTCCCGGGCACTACTCCACCCCGGGGCAGAATTTATCCTCTGTCCGCCCCAGAGACTCTTGCTATGTCTGAATACATCCAGGAAAATTTAAAAAAGGGGTTTATCCGCAAATCCTCCTCTCCTGCCGGAGCTGGATTTTTCTTTGTGTCCAAAAAAGATGGCTCCCTACGTCCTTGCATTGATTACCGCGGACTTAATAAAATCACGGTAAAGAACCGCTACCCCCTACCTCTTATCTCAGAACTCTTTGATCGCCTTCAAGGTGCCCACATCTTTACCAAACTGGACTTAAGAGGTGCTTATAATCTCATCCGCATCAGGGAGGGGGACGAATGGAAAACTGCATTTAACACTAGAGATGGACACTTTGAGTATCTTGTCATGCCCTTTGGCCTGTGCAACGCCCCTGCTGTCTTCCAAGACTTTGTTAATGACATTTTTCGTGATCTCTTATATTCCTGTGTTGTTGTGTATCTGGACGATATTCTGATTTTTTCTGCCAACCTAGAAGAACACCGCCAGTATGTCCGCATGGTTCTTCAGAGACTTCGAGACAATCAACTTTATGCCAAAATGGAGAAATGTCTGTTTGAATGTCAATCTCTTCCTTTCCTAGGGTACTTGGTCTCTGGCCAGGGACTACAAATGGACCCAGATAAACTCTCTGCCGTCTTAGATTGGCCACGCCCCTCCGGACTCCGTGCTATCCAATGTTTTTTGGGGTTCGCCAATTATTACAGACAATTTATTCCACATTTTTCCACTATTGTGGCTCCTATCGTGGCTTTAACCAAGAAGAATGCCAATCCTAAGTCCTGGTCTCCTCAAGCGGAAGACGCATTTAAACGGCTCAAGTCTGCCTTTTCTTCTGCTCCCGTGCTCTCCAGACCTGACCCATCTAAACCCTTCCTATTGGAGGTTGATGCCTCCTCAGTGGGAGCTGGAGCGGTCCTTCTACAAAAAAATTCTTCCGGGCATGCTGTTACTTGTGGTTTTTTTTCTAGGACCTTCTCTCCGGCGGAGAGGAACTACTCCATCGGGGATCGAGAACTACTGGCCATTAAATTGGCACTTGAGGAATGGAGGCATCTGCTGGAGGGATCAAAATTTCCAGTTATCATTTACACCGATCACAAGAATCTCTCCTATCTCCAGTCTGCCCAACGGCTGAATCCTCGCCAGGCCAGGTGGTCTTTGTTCTTTGCCCGTTTTAACTTTGAAATTCATTTTCGCCCTGCCGACAAGAACATTAGGGCCGATGCTCTCTCTCGTTCCTCGGATGCCTCGGAAGTAGAGGTCTCTCCGCAACACATCATTCCTCCGGACTGTCTGATCTCCACTTCTCCAGCCTCCATCAGGCAAACTCCTCCAGGGAAGACCTTCGTTTCTCCACGCCAACGTCTCGGGATTCTCAAATGGGGTCACTCCTCCCACCTCGCTGGCCATGCGGGCATCAAAAAGTCCTTGCAACTCATCTCTCGTTTCTATTGGTGGCCGACTCTGGAGACGGATATTGTTGATTTTGTACGGGCCTGTACTGTCTGTGCCCGGGATAAGACTCCTCGCCAGAAGCATGCTGGTCTCCTTCATCCTCTGCCTGTCCCCGAACAGCCTTGGTCTCTGATTGGTATGGACTTTATTACAGACTTACCCCCATCCCGTGGCAACACTGTTGTTTGGGTGGTCGTTGATCGATTTTCCAAGATGGCACATTTTATTCCTCTTCCTGGTCTTCCTTCAGCGCCTCAGTTGGCAAAACAATTTTTTGTACACATTTTTCGTCTTCACGGTTTGCCCACGCAGATCGTCTCGGATAGAGGCGTCCAATTCGTGTCAAAATTCTGGAGGGCTCTCTGTAAACAGCTCAAGATTAAATTAAACTTCTCTTCTGCTTATCATCCTCAATCCAATGGGCAAGTAGAAAGAATTAACCAGGTCCTGGGTGACTATTTACGGCATTTTGTTTCCTCCCGCCAGGATGACTGGGCAGATCTTCTACCATGGGCCGAATTCTCGTACAACTTCAGAGTCTCTGAATCTTCTTCTAAATCCCCATTTTTCGTGGTGTACGGCCGTCACCCTCTTCCCCCCCTCCCTACTCCCTTGCCCTCTGGTTTGCCCGCTGTGGATGAAGTGACTCGTGATCTTTCCACCATATGGAAAGAGACCCAAAATTCTCTTTTACAGGCTTCATCTCGCATGAAAAAGTTTGCCGATAAGAAAAGAAGAGCTCCCCCCATTTTTTCTCCCGGAGACAAGGTATGGCTCTCCGCTAAATATGTCCGCTTCCGGGTCCCCAGCTACAAACTGGGACCACGCTATCTTGGTCCTTTCAAAATCTTGTGCCAAATTAATCCTGTCTCTTACAAACTTCTTCTTCCTCCTTCTCTTCGTATTCCTAATGCCTTTCATGTCTCTCTTCTTAAACCACTCATCATCAACCGTTTCTCTCCCAAACTTGTTTCTCCCACTCCTGTTTCCGGTTCTTCTGACATCTTCTCCATGAAGGAGATACTGGCCTCCAAGACGGTCAGAGGAAAAAAATTTTTTTTGGTTGATTGGGAGGGCTGTGGTCCTGAAGAGAGATCCTGGGAACCTGAGGACAACATCCTAGACAAAAGTCTGGTCCTCAGGTTCTCAGGCTCCAAGAAGAGGGGGAGACCCAAGGGGGGGGGTACTGTTACGCCGAGCGCTCCGGGTCCCCGCTCCTCCCCGGAGCGCTCGCAACATCCTCGCTACTGCAGCGCCCCGGTCAGATCCACTGACCGGGTGCGCTGCGATACCGCCTCCAGCCGGGATGCGATTCGCGATGCGGGTGGCGCCCGCTCGCGATGCGCACCCCGGCTCCCGTACCTGACTCGCTCTCCGTCGGTCCTGTCCCGGCGCGCGCGGCCCCGCTCCCTAGGGCGCACGCGCGCCGGGTCTCTGCGATTTAAAGGGCCACTGCGCCACTGATTGGCGCAGTTGTTCTAATTAGTGTGTTCACCTGTGCACTCCCTATGTATACCTCACTTCCCCTGCACTCCCTCGCCGGATCTTGTTGCCATTGTGCCAGTGAAAGCGTTTCCTTGTGTGTTCCTAGCCTGTGTTCCAGACCTCCTGCCGTTGCCCCTGACTACGATCCTTGCTGCCTGCCCCGACCTTCTGCTACGTCCGACCTTGCTCTTGTCTACTCCCTTGTACCGCGCCTATCTTCAGCAGTCAGAGAGGTTGAGCTGTTGCTAGTGGATACGACCTGGTTACTTCCCGCCGCTGCAAGACCATCCCGCTTTGCGGCGGGCTCTGGTGAATACCAGTAGTAACTTAGAACCGGTCCACTAGCACGGTCCACGCCAATCCCTCTCTGGCACAGAGGATCCACCTCCTGCCAGCCGAATCGTGACACATATTAGAGACATTTTGTAATGATTACAGTATAATTCATATGCTTTAATTTCCTCTATAACAGGCTCCCTGTTCCTCTCCCTATCTCCCCATTCCCCCGATTTACAGGTGACATCTTCTCTAACCGGAGTTGTTTGCTTTTCTTTTCTTCACTATCTGGCCTAGACCGCCATTAAGATTTCTCCCATACATGATTCTCCACAGAACCAGCCAAACAAACATTTTAGGCTTCTTTCTACAGTACAATATCCACCTATTTACAAACTCCCCATATTTATTGTCACACACGGTAATAGTACCCACTTTGCGTCCCCATAAAGTTGTTAGGGGAACTTTTGCTATGGCTCATTGCAGTAGGTCCTTGTTCTGCAGGAGCAGTGGAGCAACAAAGCTGAAGGTAGTTACTGCCCACAGCAGCCCAGTGCCCGCACTTCCCCTTTGCTGTCCTTCTGCTCCACTCCTCAGTACAGTGCCGTCAGCTTACCATTCCTTTTAAAGTGTTCCAGACCAGTAACCAGTGGCTGTGGATGCCATTACTGATGGCAAGTACCCCCTGGAGAACTGCTAAGTACACCTGGGCACAGAGGTTCCCTTTTGCAGGTGCAAAGAAGACAAGCATTCTCAGGAGGACAAAAAGATTTATTTGCGCATTCTTGGCCATTTGTCTTACAGACCTCAGCAGGACATAAGTTAGGACAAATGTGAAACTCAGACTTGGACATGAGGTGGAGAATTGAAAATATCTTCACAGCAGCTTAGAATTGTTAGTGAGTTTACTGCAAAAATAATCATGTGGATCAACTATGTGTAACTATCCACATTTCTGTTACTTTGAAGCCTTCAATAAATAATCCTCATATGTAGCTTCCAAATGTGTTTACATTGTAAATCAAAAAGTGTTCATAGAGTGACCAACAGTGGATGGAAGAAGGAAGGGCTATTTTATAGATAGAAAATGTCCAGTTTAAGCATGCAATGATTTATTTTAGTTAGTTATATATTGCTAACTTATTCCAAACTGTTGTAAATATATTAGCAGACATTGTAAAACATTAGGGCATCAGAAGACTCATTTAGGAAGTGGACTATGCTTGGGTCTTATTTACAAGCTTGGCCTATGCTTCTAGGTTGGTGGTGTCTCCAGCGCCCGGACCCCCTACAATCAGACATCTTATCCCCTAACCTTCGAATAGGGGATAAGATGTCTAGGGGGGGAGTACACCTTTAAGGACACATGCACAGCAGTTAATCCCACAATCCAAGGCTTTGCAGGCAAATTGTAGCACATAGAACACATTCCATGCAATCTCCTCCAGAAGGGAGGCACAATACTTTTGCAACAGTTGCAACAGACTTGTTTCAAACACAACTTGTTGTGCTGCTGCCCCTTTAACTCTCAGGCTAATGCTCTCTTAACTCTCTCAGTCAGGCACTATAAAGGGGTACTCTGGTGGAAAATTTTTTTTTCAAATCAACTGGTGCCAGAAAGTTAAACAGATTTGTAAATTACTTCTTTTTAAAAATATTAACCCTTTCAGTACTTATCAGCTGCTGTTTACTACAGAGGAAGTTCTTTTCTTTTTGAATTTCTTTTCTGTCTGACCACAGTGCTCTCTGCTGACACCTCTGTCCATATCAGGAACTGTCCAGAGCAGGATAGGTTTGCTATGGGGATTTGTTCTTGCTCTGGACAGTTTCTGACATGGACAGAGGTGTCAGCAGAGAGCACTGTGGTCAGACAGAAAATAAATTCAAAAATAGAAATCTGCAGCATACAGCAGCTGATAAGTACTGGAAGGGTTAAGTTTTTTTTAACCCCTTGAGGACCAAGCGTTTTTTTCCATTTTTGCACTTTAGATTTTTCCTCCTTACCTTTTAAAAATCATAACCCTTTCACATCCATATGAGGGCTTATTTTTTGCACCACCAATTCTACTTTGTAAAGACATCAGTCATTTTACTCCAAAATCTGCAGCGAAAGCAAAAAGAAACCATTGTGGACAAAATTTAAGAAAAAATGCCATTTTGTAATTTTTGGGCCTTCCGTTTCTACACAGTAAACTTTTCGGTAAAAAATGACACTTTATCTTTATTCTGTAGGTCCATATGATTAAATGATACCCTACTTATATAGGTTTGATTTTGTTGTACTTCTGAAAAAAAATCATAACTACATGCACCAAAATTAATACGTTTAAAATTGTCATCTTCTGACCCCAATAACTTTTCATTTTTCCCCATACGGGGCGTGGCGTGAAAGCTTATTTTTGGCGCCGTGATCTGAAGTCTTTATCAGTATCATTTTTGTTTTGATCAGACTTTTTGATGGCTTTTTATAAATTTAAACAGTGACCAAAAATACGCTATTTTGAACTTTGGAATTTTTTTGTGCATACGCTATTGACCGTGCAGTTTAATTAATTTTATATTTGGTATAAGTTCGGACATTTATACGCGCGGCGATACCACATATGTTTATACTTATTTTTATTTACACAGTTTTTTTTTATGGGAAAAGGGGGGTGATTCAGACTTTTATTAGGGAAGGGGTTTAATCATGTCTATTAACTTTTTTTTTCCACTTTTTTTTTTTTGCAATGTCATAGTCCCCATAGGGGTCTATAACATGCAGTACATTGATTCACTAAACTGATCAATGCCAGTGGTCCAGCCGTTGGCTGTCCGTGCATGCTGAAGTTGTAGTTTTGCAACATCTGGAGGTCTGCAGGTTGGAGACCACTGCACTAGTGCATTAACTAGTGATTTTTTTTGCCCATTGAAACCAATAGGCCCATTGTGGTCTATGGGGATCTCACGCCGGGGTGGGACGGAGTGTTACAGTGTTGTGGTTAAACTCTACTTTCCTGGAAAAGCTGCTGGGTTGCCCATAGCAACCAATAAGATCGCTTCTTTCATTTTTCACAAGGCCTCTGCAAAATGAAAGAAGCGATCTGATTGGTTGCTCTGGGCAACCTTTACTCTGCACAGGTATTGATAAATATCCATTATGGGGGAGATTCATCAAAACCAGTGTAGAGGAAGAGTGGTGCAGTTGCCTGTAGCAACCAGATTGCTTCTTTCATTTTTAACAAGGCCTTTGAAAAATGAAAGAAGCAATCTGATTGGTTGCTCTGGGCAACCTTTACTCTGCACAGGTATTGATAAATATCCATTATGGGGGAGATTCATCAAAACCAGTGTAGAGGAAGAGTGGTGCAGTTGCCTGTAGCAACCAGATTGCTTCTTTCATTTTTAACAAGGCCTTTGAAAAATGAAAGAAGCAATCTGATTGGTTGCTATGGGCAACCTTTACTCTGCTCAGGTATTGATAAATATCCCATTATGTTCCTTAACCTCCCATTCATTCATTCATTCATTCATACCCAACCTTACACATTACATCCAGTTTCAATTAACCCCAATACCCATATTTGGTACCCCATTAACCTAGTTCCCACGGTTCAAAGGTTTTCTTAATTACCAATTGACCTACATTTGTCAATCACAAGTAAAAAAGTTAAACCACTGTAACACTCCGTCCCACCCCAGGACTGAAACCACCACCAGGGTCTCCTATCCACTGTCCTGCTGGGACCCTCCTGCTTATCTTACAGTTTTACATACCATGAGATCCCCATAGACCTATTGGTTTCAATAGGCAAAAGATCACAGAGTTAATGCACTAGTGCAGTGGTCTCCAACCTGCGGACCTCCAGATGTTGCAAAACTATAACTCCCAGCATGCACGGACAGCCAACGGCTGTCTGGGCATGCTGGGAGTTGTAGTTTTGCAACATCTGGAGATCCGCAGGTTGGAGACCACTGCACTAGCCCATTAGTTCCCTATACCATGAAAGAAGGGAGGGCTCAATATTCGCGAATATGCGCATATACGAAGAGCAGTGAGGGATGATCAGTGATCACTGTGATGTGTACTGTGAACAAAGAAAAAAAAAGCGAATATTCGTAATTGCGAATATAAAGTGCTATATTCGCAATATTCACAAATTCGTGAATATGCGATATTCGGGATTAAAATTCAAATTGCTAATATTCGCGAGCAACACTACGACTGAGCTGCCGGGAAGCTTTCACTTTCACATTAGATCCGGCGATCAACTCTACGTCTAAAGAGTTAATGCCAGACATCTGCCTGAACGGCGATGTCTGGCATTAGCCACGGGTCCTGGCTGCTGATAGTAGCTGGGACCGTGCGGGTATGATGCGAGCTCTGCTCCTGAGCTTGCTTCATTACCCTGCCGTGCCGCAGCGCCGTTTATAAACGACATTTGCGGCAAGGGGTTAATAGAAGTAATTAACAAATGTGTTTAACTTTCTGGCACCAGTTGAATTGAAAACATTTTTTTCCCACTGAAGTACCCCTTAAACTCGAAGTCTCTTGGATAGGCCATTGCTCTGAGTAAAAATGTCCTCTACACTCAAGTTCTGCAATGGTAGGTAGCTGTAGGAAGTCTTGTCCTTGAAGCAAACTGATTTACATTTGTTTCCTGGCCAAAGGTGGTCCAAGAATATTTCTTCTGGATCCCTTCTGGCACAAGTAAAACCCTAGTTCCAAATGGAGTAACAGCCATCTGGAGTAGTGGCTGGCAAAACTAGAGCCTTCTTATTCAACAGTAGTAGTTTGTCTATGTAGTTCAGCAATCTCTAACTACTTGGAGCCAGTATGCAGAATAATGGTGCATCTCCCCTTAGGAAAAAGTGCATAAACTAGGACCCTCCCAAGAGCCAGGCAGGGTCAGGACCTGAAAGGAGCTTACCCAGTGTCAGCACTATTGCCATTGGATGGGACCTGGACAGCAGCTTACATAGAAGGAGCTTGCAGCTATCAATTAAACTTCTAGCAAGTTTCAGACATTTACTTGACAGCACAGAAAAGCACATAAAATGTCCTAGAAACAAATCATGCCAATACACATTACCATACACATAACAAGTGCTATAATAATGCAATGGCTACCTTATCACTATAAATAGGGATGAGCGAATTGAGTCTGACGAATCCGAATTCGTTACGCATTTCAGGAAAAATTTGATTCACAACGAATGCAAATATCGTGCAAATTGCTTCATTAAACTCAATTTATTGCGGTCCAGGCTCCAGGGGCCGGGCATCTAATATGACAGATCCACATGTGAGGACATGGGGTAAAGAATCCTGGGAGGGCGGGGACAGGGGTTAGCGGGATGACCCTGAATCACATGCAGCATGAATCCTATCAGCAGCCAGCCACCCCTGTGATGTCGCTGCCTTATATAATTGGCAGCCATCTTGCGGGCCGTCACAGCAACGTTCTATTACAGAGAGAGAGGGACAATCACATCATCGTTCTATTGCAGAGAGAGAGGGGCAGAGAGCAGTGTGTGTTGCACAGAAAAACATTTTTACAGCAGCGATTCACCTCCCAGTCACATCAGCGTTCTATTGCAGAGAGGGACAGAGAGCAGTGTGTTGCACAGAAAAGCTTTTTTACAGCAGTGATTCACCTTAAGCCCATATCCAGCCTAGATGCACTGATAGGGAAGGGAGTGAGATTGAGAGAAAAAGTGCAATATTGGGTGTAGTACACAGCGACTGTGTGCTGCAGCACTGGTGTATACAACTGAAAAGCTAATAGTAGCCAGCCAGTTAGGGTGAGCAGAGCACTAAAAGCGTATTGTCCTCTATTAAGTGTAACCTGTGCGTACATCTAAGTGGTGTATCATTTTGTTCCTGTTAAAGTCTTAAGGGCCTAGATACTGTGAAAGGCCAGCCAAAACACACATGCTGGTGTTGTAGACAAATACTGTTTTAAGCGTAGTGGAGCGTATTATACTCCCCTCATATACGCACTAAGTATGGCAGGCAGAGAAGTACCAGGACATGCACAGAGGAGTGGCCTAAATTCATCAGGCAGAGGTAGCAGCAGACTAGGGGCGAGTGGCAGCAGGAGTCGCAGCGAGAGGCCTGAGCTCCCGGAATCAGCCAGTGGTTGTGTCTCGACCAGCAACCCATCTGCCGTTATCGATTGGTTAACACGGTCATCCACTTCATCACAAGTGACATCTGACATCCCCAGTCAACAGTTGGTGGGTTCCTCAGACACAACCCTCAGTTGGCATGGTCCAGGAGCAGTCCCCGTCCACCCATTGCCTCTCTCCTATGCGGTTCCCTCCCCCACAGAAGTATCTTATGCTGTGGGTTCAGCTCCATTATTTAGTGAGGACAATTTAGAGGACAGTCAGCAGCTACTGCCCAGCCAATTAGTGGAGGAAACATCCGCCGCTTCCTACGCTAGGCGGGCAAGTAGTGATGAGGAGAGTGGCGTGGGAGGTGGTGTTGTGAGGCTCCTGAAACAGACATTGTTGAGGAACCTGAGGAGGACATCAGTGACGTGCAGACACAACTCGATGATGATGAAGCCGATCGCACTTGGGAGCCAGGTGCAAAAGGGGATTCAGCATCATAAGGAGAAGAGGGTTGCAGGTTGCCCGTGAGGCAGCAGCTGAGCCAGCAAGGTGGTAGCACGCTTGGCAGTCAGCATGGTGGCAGAAGTGGAAAGTCTGGAGCCAAACGTGTCCGGGGTACACCACCTGCTTTGCAGCAGCCTACCTTCCTGGGAGGTAGTGGAACAGGGGTTCCTGGAGTCGACGGCAGTAGCAGTCAATCAGTGCAGACTGTTGGTGGGAAAATCAGCTACTCGGCAGTGTGGCAGTTTTTTTTTATCAAGCATCCGGAGGAGATTAACCTGGCCACATGCAAGATGTGTCAGCAGAAGGTGAAGCGTGGCCAGGGTCCCAATGTTGGCGCCACGGCCCTGCGTCAACATATGCAGCGTCACCATAAAGTGGCCTGGGAGAACCGTGGGTCTAATGTGGTGCTCCAGCCTGCTGCCTCACCCAGTAGCACACTGCTCCCTGTTTCAGTCAGCCGGGGCTCCACCACCTCAGCTGAAGGGAGCTGTGTGTCATATCCATCTTCTGTCCCTTTGGATGCTCCTGCTCCTCCTACTTCTAGTCAGTCATTCCTCCAGCAATCTATTAGCAAAGCCATGTCCAAGAGACAACAGTATGCGCCCACACTGAATGTGCTCCTGTCCAAGTTGCTGATGCTGCAGTCCCTCCCTTTTCAAGTGGTGGACTCTGCATCTTTCAGAGAACTTATGGCTTGTGCCGAGCTGAGGTGGAGAGTCTCAAGCCGTCATTTCTTTGCGAAGAAGGAAGTACCAGCCCTGCAAAATTTTGTGGAACAAAAGGTGGGCAAGTCCTTGAGCCTGTCGGTGTGTACCAAAGTGCATGGCAGCGCCGACGTGTGGAGCTGTAACTACGGTCATGGACAATACATGACCTTTACGGCCCACTGGGTGAATGTGGTTCCTGCACAGCCACAGCAAACTTGGACAGGTCACGCCGCTTCCTCCTCTACGCTGTCAGACCGTTGGTCCTGTGACAGTGTGCAACTCCGCCTCCTCATCCTCCCCCGTGTCCTCAGCCTCCAATGCACGGACAATTCTCAGTGCCCCTCCAGCATACCAAATTCGGCGAATCGGTCCTCATCTCTAGCTATAAACATTACTTAGGGGAGATAAAAAAGGCAACTCTCCCTAAGCAAAGGCTTTTAAAACCTACAACATGTAATTAACCAAACTTTACCATAGTTCACATAACTCTTTATCAACATAAGATTATCTATGACAATGTATAATGCTGACATTTTCCTAGGCAACATGCCACTAAAGATAAATAAGGGTCAAAAAATGTAGCATAACTTGTGGGCTCACACTAAACATATAAACCATACATTATAATAAGGATCCGTCAGTCCCCTTACAGGCTGTTTGCTGATGGTCTTGCATGTCGGTCTGTAGTCCTGTAATTTTCCCAAATGTGGGCCAACCAGTGTTTTATCCTGTGGAAAAACCCTTTAAGGTTTGACATAATTTCATGCTACCTATCTGTTTTATTTAATAAATACTTATTGCAATCTCAAAAAATGCATCAATGAATCCATGAAGCTTATACATTAAAACAGGTGAAACAAAGTTTAGGTATCTCAACTCTGACCCTTGAGAGGTTAATAAAAAAGCTGTGATAGAGATTATTACATTGCTTTTATGAAGATCATGCTATAACTGAATAGATATGATGATCTGGAGAGAAAAAACATTGCCATTTAGGAGCCTAAAGTATCCTCTCCAACAGCTAAAATAATATTAGCAATGATTTCAATAAGTTCTAATCTTGTTGCCCTTATTAAATTCTATTACGTTCTTCTTTACTTATGAGAATTGTTTTTCTTGGCTATAATAGGAGAGACAATCTGAGTGTAAGGCTGGAAATCACACATGTATTGTAGTAGCAGTTTTAGGTGCTGTTTTTTAAAGGGAAAGTGTCATCAGAAAATGATTTATTGTTTAAATGACATTTTTATGTTAAACATTTCTTTTTGTTTATATTTTGTTTTTCTAATTTCCCATTTTACAATCTATGGGTACGTTCCCACACAACGTATTTTGCTGCGTATTTGCTGCGTATTTGGTGCTGCGTATTTTCCTACCCATTGACTTCAACAGGGAAAATAAAATACGCAGCAGCAAATACGCAGCAAATACGCCGTGTGGGAACGTACCCTAAATCCTGAAATAATTCTGAAATCCTGCACTTTTCACTCTGGCCACTAGGTCTAATAATAATCTGAGACTTCATGTTCTGTCTTTGGTGATAAAGAGGGGTTACTGAAAAGTACAGTGAAAGGTGACACAAGTAGATTGGAAAAACAATAGGAGCTCAGCCTCCCCTCCCCTGTAAAATGACACAGGTCAAAGAGGCCACAGAGGATGCTTACAAGCTTGCCCCATACAAAGAAAAGGGTCTGGAGATATTACTTGTGCCAATGTCCATGGTATGGGCAGTAAAGCATGTCACTAAATGCTGTTAAGAACAGCACAGTTGGATACTCCCATAGTAATGTACTAAAAATGAAACAAAAAATGTAAATAGAGACAGATTAGAAAAAAAAAAAAAACTAATTTCTGTATCTGGCGCTGAGCAATTTCTAGGCAACATATTTCCTCAAAAATCTCCCTCATGCTGGATCTACTTCTGGCTGTTTCACAGACTCCATGTGTGTTCCCAGCCTTATTGTATTCTGTTGTCACGGAATATCTAGGGCACAGACACACGAACAGGAGCTCTGACCATGACTAGAGGTAACAACATGGGCTGTAATGTCATTACATCACAATATCCCTTAGATATGAATCTAAAAACAAAGGGAGATGTCTCACTGCTATTGCATTACTTCATGATGCCTAATCTGCCATTGTGGATAGAATCAAAAGATGTAACCATGTATCCTTAGCATTTTATGCTACTCCCAGGGGTGATGGGTGAGATTTTCAAACCCGTGAGATACTCGGACCACTCCTGGAGCGGTCCGGGTATCTCACGGGTTTGAAAATCTCACCCATTACCCCCATCACACAACACCTCGCCCCTCATGTTGCTGGAGAAGCGCAGTGAGATCCACTGCACAACCGCCCCCTCCCCCCAACTCACTCCTCATCATGCATGAGGAGCACTGCGAGATTCAGTACCACTCACCTCAAACCCTCCACACCCTGCCCCAAACCACTTTACGGCTTCTTTTTTGCTTACTTCATCCTGATGGAGGAGCACTGCTCCCTCCCCCGAGGAGCCTCTGCCTCAGCTACTGCGCGTGTCTTCAAATCAGGGTGAAAAGTTCAGTCACAAGTAATGGACATTCCTGTCCTCAGAGCCAGCAGAGAGAGGGAAGAGACAATGACCTGGTGAGACTCCTGTCATGTGTGATCTGTATGCTGAGCTGGGTATCTAATCCCCCAGTGTGTGATCTGTCTGCTGAGCTGTGTATCTAATCTCCTCCATGTCTGATACTGGTTGCTGAGCCCCTGTATCTAATCCTATAATGTGTGATACTGTCTCTATCTAACACTGTCACACTGTCTGCTAAACTAGTGTTTGTAAAGGTGCGTTCACAATGAGTAATACTCGCTGACTCACCGCTTGGGGAATTCAGCGAGCGGAGATGCAGCCTGGCCACTGCCACCGGAATTCTGCGGCAATAGGACCGTGCGGGACTGTGCCGTCACCATTGACGGCTATGCAGAGCTTTTGGAATTCCGCTCAAAGAATGAACATGTTCATTCTTTGCGTGGAACAATTTCAGCAGCGGAATTGTCCACCACTGAAATTGCTCAGTGTGAATGTTAAAGTTCACCACACATAATCTGCTAGCAGGAATTACGTAGTGTGAACACACACTAACAGTGTGTCACCCCAGTAGTAAGGTGATTACATGAGGAGGAGGTTTGTTACAGTGTGTCACCCCAGTAGTAAGAAAATTACATGAGGAGGAGGTTTGTTACAGTGTGTCATCCTATTAGTATGGAAATTACATAAGGAGGAGGTTTGTTACAGTGTGTCATCCTAGTAGTATGGAAATTACATAAGGAGGAGGTTTGTTACAGTGTGTCACCCCAGTAGTAAGGAGAATATATGAGGAATGGGTTTGTTACAGTGTGTCACCCCAGTAGTAAGGAGAATACATGAGGAGGAGGTTTGTCACAGTGTGTCACCTCAGTAGTATGGTGATTACATGAGAAGTGGACTTGTTACAGTGTTTCACCCCAGTAGTAAGGAGATTACATGTGGAGGAGGTTTGTTACAGTGTGTCAGCCCAGTAGTAAGGTGATTACAAGAGGAGGAGGTTTGTTACAGTGTGTCACCCCAGTAGTAAGGTGATTACATGAGCAGAAGGTTTGTTACAGTGTGTCACCCCAGTAGTAAAGTGATTACATGAGGAGGAGGTTTGTTACAGTGTATCACCCCAGTAGTAAGGAGATTACATGAGGAGGAGGTTTGTTACAGTGTGTCACGCCAGTAGTAAGGATATTACATGAAGAGGAGGTTTGTTACAGTGTTTCACCCTAGTAGTAAGGAGATTACATGAGGAGGAGTTTTGCTACAATGTGTCACCCCAGTAGTAAGGAGATTACATGAGGAGGAGATTTGTTACAATGTGTCATCCCAGTAGTAAGGAGATTACATGAGGAGGAGGTTTGTTATAGTGTGTCACCCCAGTAGTAAGGAGATTACATGAGGAGGAGGTTTGTTACAGTGTGTCACCCTAGTAGTAAGGAGATTACACGAGGATAAGGTTTGTTACAATGTGTCATCCCAGTAGTAAGGAGATTACATGAGGAGGAGGTTTGTTACATTGTGTCACCCCAGTAGTACGGTTGGGCGTGTCAAAGGGCGGAGCCAATGGGCGGGGTCAAGGGGGCAGCAAAATTAGCTTTCGCCTAGGTGGCAAAAGTCCTTCCACCAGCCCTGGCTACTCCTATATTAAAGCCCAGTCTCTGCCCCTCTCTTTGGTGAAGAAGATGAAGCTGGTAGCCTTTAATGTAAATACACTTTACAAAGGCCGAAATAAGTGTCACCTTACAGGAAACGGATTGTCGCCTTTCACAAGCCCTGTACACACACACACACACACATCTCTCCCTTGCACGCCAGCTATACCCATCTTCTGTTATGCTGCAATAAAGATTGAAGATCAGATTACCAGTGGTGAGCTCTATATAGGGGGAGATTTATCAAAACCTGTGCAGAGGAAAAGTTGCCCAGTTGCCCATAGCAACCAATCAGATCGCTTCTTTCATTTTGCAGAGGCCTTGTTAAAAATGAAAGAAGCAATCTGATTGGTTGCTATGGGCAACTGGGCAACTTTTCCTCTGCACAGGTTTTGATAAATCTCCCCCTATGTTTTTTCATGCTTTTTTTTTTACTTGGAATTCACTTTAGAGTGCATTCATGCTATGGAATTTCAGAATATCTGGTCAGAATTTTTGGGAGTTGATATTCTGTAGTGTGAATAACCTTTGGTCTAGATTAGTGGTCTTCAAACTGTGGCCCTCCAGATGTTGAAAAACTACAATTCCCAGCATGCCCGGAAAGCCGTTGACTGTCCGGGCATGCTGGGAGTTGTAGTTTTGCAACATCTGGAGGACCACAGTTTGAAGACTGCTGGTCTAGATGAAAGAAGGTTTTTACATCAGCACAGAAGGGGATTCTTTACTGTGCGAGCCTAAAGCTGCCCTGAAGGTGGGGAAAGGTTTGATTACAAGACGAGGGGCATCCTTCACATCTAGCCCAGTAATGCTGGGAGTTGTAGTTTTGCAACATCTGGAGAGCCACAGTTTGGAGACCACTGGTCTAGATGAAGGAAGGTTCCTACACCAGCACAAAAGGGGATTCTTTACTGTAAGAGCAGTGAAACTATGCAACTTTCTGCCTCTGAAGATGTCAAAGTGAACTCACTAAAAAGTTTAAAACAAGACCATTAAAATCTGTTCTCATGACATATCCCTTTTAATGCTTAATGTTATAAAAGTGGAAATTAACCCCTTAAGGACGGACTCATTTTTTACCTCAATGACCAGGCTTTTTTTATTTTTATTTGACATGTATCTCTTTAAATGGTAATAACTTTAGAACACTTTTTCTGAGCAGAGCGATTCTGAGATAGTTTTTTCGTGACATATTGTACTTTATATAAGTGGTGCATTTTTGTTGACACATGCAGCATTTTTTGTGAAAAACGTCAAAATATTGTGAAAAACGGGAACATTTCTGGCGTTTAACATTTTTTTTTATGGTGTACACTGTGCGGTAAAAGTGATGTTATATTTATTCTGTGGGTCGGTACAATTATGGTGATACCCATTTTTATATAGCTTTCTATGTTCTTTTTCCTTTTCTGGGCAAAATTATTTTTCTGCCAATCATATTCCAACAGCCGTAACATTTTTATTTTTCATCCAACGCCATTGAGGAAGGGCTTGTTTTTTGCGGGGTGAGCTGTACTTTTAATTGGTATATATTTTTGAGCTATGTGCTACCTTTTGATCTTTTTTTTATTCTGCTATTTGTACCAAAATTGGAGAATTTTGCGCACTTTTTTATCTATTTTTTTTACGGTGTTCACTGTGTGGGATAATTTACATTATAATTTTATAGTACACATCATTACGGACGTGGCAATACCTATAATGTATATGATTTGTGTTTTTGATCTTTTTTGTGATAATATTGCCCCTTTTACACTTCATACTTTTAATGAAGAACTTTTTATTAATTTTTTTTCACTTTTTACAGGTTATACTATTCTGCAATACATTTGTACTGCAGCACAGTATGACCTGATGAGCTGCACACACTACAGCCTGTGCAATCCAGCGTCTGGCTTCCGTAGCAGGCATACAGGAGGTCATGATCTGACCTCCTGCTGCCATAGCAACTAACAGCGACCCGCGATCGTATCGCGGCGCCGCCACTGGTGAACAGGGGAAGAGCGCTCCCCCTGTCAACACTATAGATGCCGTGATCAGGATTGATCACGTTATCTAGGGGGTTAATGCTGCCGGGACCGGCACGATCGCGGCTCCGATAGCTGCGGCGGGACTCTGGCTGTGATTAACAGCCGGGTCCCATCGCCGATCTCCTGCACTGCCCGCGTCAGTGCCAGAGATCGCTAGGACGTATGCATACGTCCAAATGCGTGAACGTGTCGGATGCTTGGACGTATACATACGTCCTATAGCGGGAAGGGGTTAACAATATGTTGCAAAGATAAGCCCAGCAGGAGCTACTACACTACACCGATGGTGGAGTGGAATAATAACTTTAGTGACATCTGACATATCTTGATTTCTATATTTCCTACTTACAAAGCATTTAGAGGTCTGCAATTTTTATCAAAGGTGAGAGGTGGAATCTAAAACAAAATCCAGAAAATCATATTGTATGATTTTTAAAAAATCTATTTGCCTTTTATTGCATGACATAAGTATTTGATCACCCTCCAGTAAGAATTCCGACTCTCACAGACCTGTTATTTTTTTTCAGAAGTCCTCCTGTTCTCCACTCATTACCTTTATTAACTGCACCTGTTTGAACTAGTTACCTGTATAAAAGACACCTGTCCGCACACTTAAAGGGGTATTCCAGGCAAAAACTTTTTTTTTAAATATCAACTGGCTCCGGAAAGTTAAACAGATTTGTAAATTACTTCTATTACAAAATCTTAATCCTTCCAATAGTTATTAGCTTCTGAAGTTTTCTGTCTAACTGCTCAATGATGATGTCACGTCCCGGGAGCTGTGCATGATGGGAAAATATCCCCATAGGAGCTGGACAGCTCCCGGGACGTGAGTCATCAGAAAGCAGTTAGACAGAAAACAGCAACTCAACTTCAGATGCTAATAACTATTGGAAGGATTAAGATTTTTTAATAGAAGTAATTTACAAATCGGTTTAACTTTCCGGAGCCAGTTGATATATGAAAAAAAGTTTTTGCCTGGAATACCCCTTTAATCAAACAGACTCCAACCTCTTCACAATGGCCAAGACCAGAGAGCTGTGTAAGGACATCAGGGATAAAACTGTAGAACTGCACAAGGCTGGGATGGGCTACAGCACAATAGGCAAGCAGCTTGGTGAGAAGGCAACAACTGTTGGCGCAATTATTGGAAAATAGAAGAAGTTCAAGATGTCCGTCTATTTCCCTCAGTCAGGGACTCCATGCAAGATCTCACCTCGCATATATGATCATGAGGAAGATGAGGGATCAGCCCAGAACTACACGACAGGACCTGGTCAATAACCTGAAAAGTACAGGGACCACATTCTCCAAGAAAACCATTAGTAACACACTATGCCGACATGGATTAAAATCTTGCAGCGCACGCAAGGTCCCCCTGCTCAAGCCAGCGCATATCCAGGCCCATCTGAAGTTTGAGGAATGGGAGAAGGTCATGCGGTCTGATGAGACAAAAATAGAGCTTTTTGGTCTAAATATTCGCATTTTATCGTGAATTTTCGCAAATTTGCGAATTCTCGAATATTGCGAATATATATTCGCTATATATATAAAAAATTGTGAATATTGACTTTTTTCCGCATATTCACATATGTGAATATTCCCATATTCCTTCTTTTCACTTGTGGGCCAATTAGAATGATGCAAATACACTTGTCAGAGGTTATCAACAGCATCCCTAGCAACCAATAGTATGTTGCCCACCCCCTCACTGTTTTCTTCCTCGAATACGCGAATATTCGAATATTCATATACGTGAATATGCGAATATTCACATATGCGAATATGTGAATATTCACATATGTGAATATAACGAATATGCAAAATTCGTGAATATAGGACGAATATTCGTCTATATATTCGTGAAATATCGCAAATTCGAATATGGGCAATGCCGCACATCACTACTAAACTCCACTCACCGTGTTTGGAGGAAGAAAAAGGATGAGTACAACCCCCAAGAACACTATCTCAAGCATGAAGCATGGAGGGGAAAATGTCATTCTTTGGGGCTGCTTTTCTGCAAAGGAGACAGGAAGACTGCACTGTATTGAGGAGAGGATGGATGGGGCCATATATCGCGAGATGTTGGCCAACAACCTTGTTCCCTGAGTAAGTGCATTGTGTCATGTCTGTATTGGTCTGTGTTCACACACAGCCTATTGATTTTGCTGTGTGGGAACAGTTTTATGTTTCCTGGTCAGGGAAGAGTTAATGTCTCTGGCTTTTTCAGCTTCAGCCTCTCTTAGCCAATAGCCTTTTGGGTGTGTCTATTTATAGTTTGCCCAGTCTAGCCTCAGCGCTGGTGATTATCCTCATTATATCCTGACTTGCTGTTATGCTGGACATGTGGCTAATGGAGGCTGGGTGAAACTCTTCTTATTGAGATTTTAATCTACTATGTCTGTTTTAGCATGCACTTTGTATTTTCTGGTTTTAGCCATGTTATGTGACATGCTCTTAGTAGATTTTAAGCTGTGTTTGTTTAGTCAGTTTTAGGATTTATTTATCCTTTCTGCTATGTGTCTGTTCACACTGTGTTTTCTCTTATATCCCTTTATGTGAAGTTCTGTGTTTTATATTTCTTTTTTCCTACTGGGCCTGCATCCTGACCTCGGTGGAGTGTGCCGCTGGCCAGTAGTCCATTTGGATTTATTATTAATGGCTACTCCTATAGTGGAGTGGAGTGTCCAGTTTGTGGGTCCAGTGTGAACAGTGTCCTATGTTAGGCATCCCTGTTTCTTCTCCATGGGGACAATCCTGTCTACTGGAGGTTTCCTGAGGGATTGTGATTTCTGTCTTGTGTTCAGTGTAAACATAAATATATTCCTGTGTATCTGGCATTCCTCTTACCTGTCCATGGGGACTTCGTGTCTACTGGAGGTTTTGCATAGGGAATGCGTATATTCCTGATTAGAGATAGATCCCTGTTTCGGGTCCAATGGAACTTTGTGTCTATTGGACATTCTGGGGGATTATGCTATATTCCTGTCTGTTCCTAAAGTCTGTTGACTTATCCGTTTTCCTGTCTGGTGTTTTGATCTCTATGTTTCTTAGTTCATGATTTCAGATCTTTGGAGTTCTGTACATGACTACTAATCTATAGTGTCCTCTGTTCACAACCACGGATCTATAGTGTCCTCTGTTCACGACCACTGAGTTCTCTGTTCATGTCCGTGGATCTTTAGTGTCCTCTGATTGTGTCCTCTGTGCTGCTCACTGATCTGTGTCTTCTGAACTCAATATATTATAGAATTGTATGTTCCTGTTATGTATCTGGTTTGTGACCGACTATTTATTAGTATGTGTTTTTATTAGGAACCTGCACTTTAGTTCAGGGAGGGACCGGCGCCCAGTTGTCGATCCATCTGTTAGGGTGGATGGGCAAGTAGGCAGGGAGAGCTGTTTTAGGGTCAGTTTAGGGCTCACTCTCCCTGTCCCCTGGTCGGTCCCTAACACATTGAAGATGGGTTATGGCTGGGTCTTCCAGCATGACAATGACCCAAAACACACAGCCAGTTCAACTAAGGAGTGGCTTCGTAAGAAGCATCTCAAGGTCCTGGAGTGGCCTAGCTAGTCTCCAGACCTAAACCCACTAGAAAATCTTTGGAGGCATCTGAAAGTCCATATTGCCCAGTGACAGCCCGAAACCTGAAGGATCTGTATGGAGGAGTGTGACAAAATCCCTGCTGCAGTGTGTGCAAACTTGGTCAAGAACTATAGATAACATATGATCTCTGTAATTGCAAACAAAGGTTTCTGTACCAAATATTGAGTTATACTTTTCTGCTGTATCAAATACTTATGTCATGCAATAAAATGCTAATTATTTAAAAAAAATCATGCAATGCGATTTTCTTGATTTTTGTTTTAGATTCTGTCTCTCACAGTTGAAGAGTACCTATGATTAAAATAACAGACCTCTACATGCTTTGTAAGTAGGAAAACCTGCAAAATCAAGCACAGTGTATCAAACACTTGTTCTCCATACTGTATTTAACATGAATAGAATTGTGTGTGTGTCACTTATTGTCCTTGTTCAGCAATATATCTTTTGTGTTAGAAGTAAAACATATTAAATAGTTTTAAATCAACAAATACTTGTCTAAAGTGAAGATAACATAAGTAGGGCAGATTACTTTTAAAATACACTTAAAAGTGTTCTCTTGTGCTAAGGTGATCCTGGGGTTGCAATCATACCACAATCTCAATGGCCAGAGTAACTTTGTATTTATTTAAGAATAGAAATTAGAGAACTAATCTATTTCTGATCTATCTATGGACAAGATCCATTTGTGGAGGTATCTGAGCTGCCCTGCTACATCACATAATAATGAGTCAGATAGAACCAAACCAGCTCGATCCTTAACCCCTTAATGACCAGTGGTTTTTCCGTTTTTGCACTTTCATTTTTTCCTCCTTACCTTTAAAAAATCATAACTCTTTCAATTGTGGACCTAAAAATCCTTATGATGGCTTATTTTTTTGTGCCACCAATTCTTCTTTGTAATGACATCAGTCATTTTACCCAAAAATCTACGGAGAAATGGAAAAAAAATCATTGTGAAACATAATTGAAAAAAACAAACGCCATTTTGTAACTTTTGGGGGCTTCTGTTTCTACACCATACATTTTCGATAAAAATTATACCTTTACTTTATTCTGTAGGTCCGTACGATTAACAGGATACCCAACTTTTATAGGTTTGATTTTGTCGTACTTCTGAAAAAAATCATAACTACATGCAGGAAAATTTATATGTTTAAAATTGTCATCTTCTGACCACTATAACGTTATTATTTTTCTGCATATGGCGTAATATGAGGGCTAATTTTTTGCGCTGTGATCTGAAGGTTTTAGTGGAACCATTTTTGTATTGATTGGACTTTTTGATCGCTTTTTATGAATTTTTTTCATGAAATAAAAAGTGACCAAAATACGCTATTTTGGACTTTGGATTTTTTTTGCGCGTATGCAATTGACCGTGCGGTTTAATTAACAATATATTTTCATAATTCAGACATTTCCGCAAGCGGCGATACCAATTTGTTTATTTTTATTTACACAGTTTTTTTTATATAGGAAAAGGGGGGTGATTCAAACTTTTATTAGGGAAGGGGTTAAATGATCTTTATTCTTTTTTTTTCACTTTATTTTGCAGTGAAATAGCTCCCATAGGGGGCTATAACACTGCACACACTGATCTTTTACATTGATCAATGGTTTCTCATAGGAATCCATTGATCAATGATTCTGCCGCTTGACTGCTCATGCCTGGATCTCAGGCACTGAGCAGTCATTCGGCGATCAGACACCAGGAGGCAAGGTAAAGGACCCTCCTGCTGTGTCACAGCTGTTAGGGATGCCACGATTTCGCCATGGACATCCCGAACAGCCCCTGAGCTAACCGGCAATGATTTACTTTCACTTTAGATGCTGCGGTCAACTTTGAATGTCACGTCTAAAGGTTTAATAGCGCGCGGCACAGCGATCAGTGCCACGCGCTATTAACCACGGGTCCCGGACGTCGATAGAGGCCGGGCCCGACCTGCTATGAAGCGGGGCCACGCCATGGCCCCACGTTACAGAACAGGAGCAGACTCAGGGCATACAGAGAGCTCTGTGTTCCAAAACGAATAGAATATTCTCTGTAGTATTCAGCAGCTAATAAGGACTGGAAGGATTAAGATTTTTGGATCCAGTTGATAAAAAAAAAAGGTTTTCCACCGGAGTACCCCTTTAACCCTTAAGGACCAGGCCATTTTACACCTTAGGACCAGAGCGTTTTTTGAACATCTGACCACTGTCACTTTAAACATTAATAACTCTGGGATGCTTTTAGTTATCATTCTGATTCCGAGATAGTTTTTTCGTGACATATTCTACTTTAACATGGTGGTAAATTTTACTGGTAACTTGCATCCTTTCTTGGTGAAAAATCCCAAATTTGATGAAAAAATTGAAAATATAGCATTTTTCTAACTTTGAAGCTCTCTACTTGTAAGGAAAATGGATATTCCCAAAAAAACATTTTTTATTCACATTTCCAATATGTCTACTTTATGTTTCCATCATAAAATTGACAAGTTTTTACTTTTGGAAGACACCTTCAAAGTTCAGCAGTAATTTTCCAATTTTCCACAAAATTTTCAAACTCACTATTTTTCAGGGACCAGTTCAGGTTTGAAGTGGATTTGAAGGGTCTTCATATTAGAAATACCCCATTAAAGACCCCATTATAAAAACTGCACCCCCCAAAGTATTCAAAATGACATTCAGTCAGTGTTTTAACCGTTTAGGTGTTACACAGGAAAAGCAGCAAAGTGAAGGAGAAAATTCACAATCTTCATTTTTTACAGTTGCATGTTCTTGTAGACCCAATTTTTGAATTTTTACAAGGGGTAAAAGGAGAAAATTTATACTTGTATTTGTAGCCCAATTTCTCTCGAATAAGCACATACCTCATATGTCTATGTAAAGTGTTCGGCGGGCGCAGTAGAGGGCTCAGAAGCGAAGGAGCGACAAGGGGATTCTGAATTGGTTTTTGGGGGGCATGTTGCATTTTGGAAGCCCCTATGGTGCCAGAACAGCAAAAAAAAAACACATGGCATTCCATTTTGGAAACTAGACCCCTTGAGGAATGTAACAAGGAATAAAGTGAGCCTTAATACCCCACAGGGGTTTCACAACTTTTGCATATGTAAAAAAAAAAAATGTCACAAAAATGTGTGTTTCCCTCCAAATTTCACATTTTTGCAAGGGTTAATAGCAGAACATACCCCCCAAAATTTGTAACCCCATTTCTTCTGAGTATGGAAATACCCCATGTGTGGACATCAAGTGCCCTGCGCTCGAACAACAATGCTCAGAAGAGGAGGAGCGTCATTGAGCATTTGAAGAGTGAATTTGTTTGGAATGGTAGTCAGGGGCTATTTGCATTTACAAAGCCCCCCGTGATGCCAGAACAGTTGACCCCCCTACATGTGAACCCATTTTGGAAACTACACCCCTCACAGAATTGAATAAGGGGTGCAGTGAATATTTACACCCCACTGGCATTTGACAGATCTTTGGAACAGTGGGCTGAGCAAATGAAAAATTAAATTTTTCATTTTCACGGACCACTGTTCCAAAAAGCTGTCAGACACCTGAGGGACGTAAATTCTCACTGTATCCCTTATTACATTACGTGAGGGGTGTAGTTTCCAAAATGGGGTCCCATGTTGGGGGGTCCATTGTTCTGGCTCTATGCGGGCTTTGTAAACACACGTGGCCTTCAATTCCGGACACATTTTCTCTTCAAAATCCCAATGGCGCTCTCTCTCTTCTGAGCATTGTAGTTCGCCCGCCGAGCACTTTACATCCACATTTGGGGTCTTACTCAGAAGAAATGGGGTTACAAATTTTTGTGGGGCTTTTTTCCTATTTTCCCTTGTGAAAATGAAAAATTTAGGGTAACACCAGCATTTTAATGAAAAAAAGTTGTTTTTTTTTCATTTTCCCATCCAACTTTAACGAAAATTTGTCAAACACCTATGGGGTGTTAAGGCTCACTATACCCTTTGTTACATTCCGTGAGGGGTGTAGTTTCCACAATGGGGTCGTATGTCGGTATGTTTTTTTTTTTGCGTTTATGTCAGAACCGCTGTAAAATTAGCCACCCCTGTGCAAATCACGAATTTAGGCTTCAAATGTACATAGTGCGCTCTCACTCTTGAGCCTTGTTATGCGCCCGCAGATCATTTTACGCCCACATCTGGGGTATTTCCGTACTCAGGAGAAATTGCGTTACAAATTTTGGGGGTCTTTTTTTCCTTTTACCTCTTGTGAAAATAAAAAGTAAAGGGCAACACCAGCATGTTAGTGTAAAAATTTTTTTTTTTACACTAACAGGCTGGTGTAGACCCCAACTTTTCCTTTTCATAAGGGGTAAAAGGAGAAAAAGCCCCCCAAAATTTTTAGTGTAATTTCTCCCGAGTACAGAGATACCACATATGTGGCCCTAAACTGTTTCCTTGAAATACGACAGGGCTCCGAAGTGAGAGAGCGCCATGCGCATTTGAGGACTAAATTAGGGATTGCATAGGGGTGGACATAGGGGTATTCTACGCCAGTGATTCCCAAACAGGGTAACTCCAGCTGTTGCTAAACTCCCAGCATGCCTGGACAGTCAGTGGCTGTCCAGAAATGCTGGGAGTTGTTGTTTTGCAACAGCTGGAGGCTCCGATTCGAAAACACTGCCGTACAATACGTTTTTAATTTTTATTGGGGGGGGGGGGGACAGTGTAAGGGGGTGTATATGTAGTGTTTTACCCTTTATTAGGAGTTTGTGCTGCGGCGAAAAATTTGCTACAGCTCATACTTGAAGCAGAAAACTTACTGTAAGCCTGCCCGTGTGAATGTACCCTGTACGTTCACATGGGGGTGGGGGGGGGGGGGGGGCAAACCTCCAGCTGTTTCAAAACTACAACTCCCAGCATGAACTGACAGACCATGCAGGCTGGGAGTTGTACTTTTGCAACAGCTGGAGGCACACTGGTTGGAAAACCTTCAGTTAGGTTCTGTTATCTAACTCAATATTTTCCAACCAGTGTGCCTCCAGCTTTTGCAAAACTACAACTCCCAGCATGTACTGATCACCGAAGGGCATGCTGGGAGATGTAGTTATGCACTAGCAGGAGGGATTTCAGCTACATCTCCCAGCATGCTGGGATTTGCAGTTTTGCAACATCTGGAGAGCTACAGTATAGAGACCACTGCAAACTGTGGCCCTCCAGATGCTGCAAAACTACAAATCCCAACTTGCCCAGACAGCAAGCAGTTGTCTGGGCATGCTAGGAGTTGTAGTTTTGCAAGATCTGGAGGGCGATAGTTCAGAGACTACCATATAGTGGTCTCAAACTGTAGCCCAGCTGTTGCAAAACTACAACTCCCAGCATGCCCAAACAGCTTTCTGGGCATGCTGGGAGTTGTAGTTTTGCAACATCTGGAGTGCTACAGTATAGAGACCACTATATAGTGGTCTCGGACTGTAGCCCTCCAGATGTTGCTAGGCAACTTACTGGCTTCCGTTGGATCCAGGGAGCCTGCTGCACGTCGCCCGCAGCCTCCGAAGATCGGTAAGTGGATCTTCGTCGCCGGTCCCCGTCGTTTCCCCGTTCTGCTCCGCCTATTGTGGGTGGGCAGGACGGGGAAAACGAAAGTTAACTCCCCCGCCCCCCAATCTGCCATTGGTGGTCGCGTCTAGACCACCAATAGCAGGGATAGGAGGGGTGGCACCCCTGCCACCTCACTCCTATCTCTTCAGGGAGATTGTGGGTGTCTTAGACACCCGCGATCCCCCTTATATTCTGGGTCACCGGGTCACCATAGACCCGTAATGACCCGGAATTGCGGAAATCGCAAGTGTGAATTCACTTGCGATTTTTGCCGATCGCCGACATGGGGGGTCTGATGACCCCCCTGGGCATTTGCGCAGGGTGACTGCTGATCGATATCAGCAGTCACCCCGGTCCCCGCCCGGCGCGGCGGGGACCGAAATTCCCACGGACGTATGAGTACATGCCTGGTCCTTAAGACCCAGAGTGCAGGGACGTACTCATACGTGCCTGGTCCTTAAGGGGTTAAGCTTGGTCAAGTTAAAAAAATAATAAAAAATTACTTTATGCTGTAAGACTAAACAATTCCCTTGGAATGGGGAGAGTCGAATGTTAAGTTATATAAAGGCATTTGGGAAGAATTATCAGTTTTTTAAGATTCACTCTCCCAGCGACAGATAGCATCAATCTTTTCCAAACCTTAAAGGCGTACTCTGTTTTTTTTTTAAATCAACTGGTGCCAGAAAGTTAAACAGCAGAAAGTTAAACAGATTTGTAAATTACTTCTATTAAAAAATCTTTACCCTTCCAGTACTGTTAAGCAGCTGTATGATACAGAGGAAATTGTTTTCTTTTTGAATTTATTTTTTGTCTTGTCCACAGTGCTCTCTGCTGACACCTGATGCCCGTATCAGGAACTGTCCAGAGCAGGAGAAAATCCCCATAGCAAACCTATGCTGCTCTGGACAGTTCCTGATATCAGGTGTCAGCAGAGAGCACTGTGGACAAAGACAAAAAAGAAATCCAAAAATAAAGTAATATCCTCTGTAGCATACAGCTGCTTAAAAGTACTGGAAGGGTAAAAATATTTTAGTAGAAGTAATTTACAAATCTGTTTAACTTTCTGGCACCAGTTGATTAAAAAAAAAAAAAAGGGTTTCCACTGGAGTACCCCTTTAAATTGACCAGTGGCCAACTAAAAAAATGACATTGCATTATTATTACATAGCTTAGAGTTCATACACCCTTTTACAGTTTATTGAAAGACCTCCCATTCCCGAGATATGTGGGTTTATAGTTTGACAATTTAGCGAATCAGTCAAAAGGGTGTAAAGTTAAAATGTACCTTTTAGCAATAAAAAAAGAAAAAAGAAAAAAGCTGCATACTAATCCAGTCTTGCTTGCAGCTCAGCTCCCCATGCTTTAATCTTCAAATCCTTATGTTCTCTTTGCTGTTATCTTCTCAGTTACAGTGCTTGGTCCTTTGGAATATACTGAGGAGAAGGGGGCGTTCCCTTCTGCCAGCATGGCGCTTACTAGTAGATAGTATAGGAGAAACTTCCGCTCTCCTCCTTAGTGCAGGAGAAGCAGGGCTGTGTGCTGAGCAGGATGAGTGACAGCCTGGTGCACGGCACAGGGTCCTGCTATTCCTGCCAGCACTTTATGGATTTTGTCACAGCGGCCAGAGTACAGATGACGTGGCTGCTGGAGAGGTCAAGGATGCCTAGTGTCCAAGGATATAGGTAAGTATATTTTAAAGATAAATATTTAATAATGACTGTAAAATTGTAAATGTTATTAATTTTGGGTGCTTTGTCACATATTAGAAGTTTTAGTAAGTGACAGTACCCATTTCATAATAATGGGAGTGCATGTCAGGGGATGGGCGGGATGTGTATTAGACATCTACGCCCCTCAATGTAAAACATTCACACCCCCTGACTGTATGATCCCGCCCATAACCTATTCTCACTCCATTACTAAAATAAAGTTCACGCCCATCTGACTGATTCCCTGAATTGTCAGACAAATTACAAACCCTCATATGTAGGCAACGTGAGGGCATATTAAGAAGCTGTAAAAAGGTGTTTGATCAGGACATCCCAAGATATTTAATAGCACTAAAACTTCATTTTGGGGGGTTGGCCACAGGTCATGCCTAAATATTTAAAGTGATCTACTACTTTATGACCATGATCTTCCAGGGAGCACGAAGAAGTGGCATGTACACTTATTTTTCCCAATTAATCAGGAGTCCTGACAAATATCCATATCTATTAATGACATCAATGGCTTAAGGATATGATGCTTGTGGGTTGACTAAATGTAGAAGCATATCATCAAAATTCAGTTCAATACAATCTACTCTGAGGTCCATAATAAATCCCTGGTACAGAGGATCTTAACTGCAGTAGAGGTGGATTTGAAGACTATCTGCACCTTTGACGCCTTCACCCTGGGTCACCCTGGGTCCTGTTTGCGCCTCCCCACTCATAGTGTGTTTACTGTTTGCGCCTCCCCACTCAGCACCTTTGACGCCTTCACCCTGGGTCACCCTGGGTCCTGTTTGCGCCTCCCCACTCATAGTGTGTTTACTGTTTGCGCCTCCCCACTCAGCACCTTTGACGCCTTCACCCTGGGTCACCCTGGGTCCTGTTTGCGCCTCCCCACTCATAGTGTGTTTACTGTTTGCGCCTCCCCACTCATACTCATGGTCTTCAAACCCACCTCCAGTGCAGTTAAGAGTTAATTTGCACATTGCACGATTGTGCTATATCTCTGAATGGATTTGGGTAAGGAATACATCGTTTTACTCAGTATCCCCCACACTAACCTCCTGTATAGTCAGGTAAGTGGGGTTAATCCATCTGTCAGTTTCTCGTTTCCCTTAAAAATAAAAATAAATAAAAATAAACTTCCTCAGGTTGTGTGTGGTATTGCAGCTCAGTTCCATTGAAGTAAAAAAGAGCCGAGTTGTAATACCACACACATCCTAAGGGAAGGTGTGGTGCTGTTTTAGGAAAAATTAAGCTTTGTTTTTATAACCCTGAATAATCCCTGTAATACTTCCTCCTTCAACACATTCATTGGGGGAGATTTATCAAAGGTTTAGACTGGTTTTTCCTGTCTAAATTTGTCGCACAGAAAGTCGCAGTCTAAATATGTGTGACTTTTCTGCGACTATTGCTGTAGAGGATTTTTAGAACATGATGCATGCAAGTCTATTTTAGACGAAAATACATTGGTGCTGAATTTATCAAGTGCGACTTTTGTGCGACAAGTCGCATCTGCCCAAAATACGCTGAAATGTCAGACCATGTTGGAGCAGGTCTAAATGCAGTTTAAGCTGTAGACCCTGAAGTCTGAGCACAGAATTTATCAAGGGCTGTGAGACCTTTGATAAATTAGGAGCACAATAGACAGGAGACGACCACATACGCTGGTCTATAAGCATACCCAGAATAGACTAGATTAGTAAATGTCCCCCATTGTGTTTACAAAAGGGACACGGCCAAACAGTCTAAATGTTGAGACATGTATGATCCCATTTGTCAAATTCCAGTTTTATGGGACGTACAGATTACATAAATGGAAGCACACATTATTAAATGAACCCTTGCATACGTGCTGCAAATTTAGCATAATTGCAAGAAAAACAAATTGGGCTTCTAATACATGACCTATAATGTCTCCTTTAGGCCTCCTTCTCAATCTCTACTCTTGTGATTTCAGATGTCGGATAGAAGAACATTATTATTAAACCTGATTATAATTATTACACCTCAAACAAGGAAATTAAAATAACTAATACAATATGAGGATTTAATTTACTACTTTAGTTTTGTACTATTGACAGATGTGCCAAATGCCAAAGCAATATAGAAAATATGCCTGATAAGAAAGGGCACTATCTTCATATAGAAAACCCGGCTTTATTCAGGTCAGATTGATGAAAGAATTTTTTAACCTTTGTGCTAATAATAACCCATACAATCACACTAAGGCATCACGTAGTGCTAATGGGGTAGAAGTAAAATGAATTCTTTGCATACTTTTATTGACCTTCAAAGTCAGATGTTGTGGTCTAAGATCAGTGTCGGCATTTACTAGGTAGCATAGCTTAATAAAATCTCTGCTATACTGATATACAAAGCACTATTATATGAAGTAGCTGACAGTGTAATGAGCTCGAAACAAAGTCAAGCCACAAGCCATCATGTCCAATAACATGTACTACTGAAAACACAATTACAGCACAAACACAAGGTCATCTTAGCATGACCTTACTAATGATGGGTAATTAAGGTAATACAATGTTTTTTTGTTTTTTTTTTACTTATCGGTTAAACTCATTTGCAAAATGTTACTCATTTTTTAGCTTAGTAAATGATGACCTAAGTTTAGGTTAACATTGACTCTAGTAGAGACCTCTGACAAATATATTGTCTCTTTAAAATCTCATTATGAAATATAAGAATATGTGTGGTTAGAAGATTAATGGTTTTAAACATACTACATTAATACAAACCAGGGCCAAGAGTTCTATGTCAAGCTTGGGTAGAAAGTAAGTAAAGAAAAAATTTAAGTCTACGAAATGACAAGACATTTTTGATCTTCTTAAGATCAAGTAAAATCTACAACATGTACTGAAGCAAACATTCCGAACATGACTTTTCAGCAGTGAGTCTGTCTGAAAATAAATGAATATGTACGGGCCATACTTAGTGAAAAGTTGAAAAAGAATCAAGGCTGTAACATTATCAGTCCCAGAGGTACCTAGTGGAAAAACACAACAGACACCACAATTGTAAAATCACCTTTTCTTACAACTTCAGTTTGATTCCTGGGCCTCTGCTGGCTCTAGACAAAGGGTCAAAACTAGTACACAAGAGGTTGGCAATAAATAGGCAGCTCAGGCTACCAAGCAGGTACCACAATATGGAAATCTCAGAAGGTTAGGCAGAAGGATGACGAGGAACAATTCAAGTCAGGAGTAACTGGTTAAAAGGTCAAAACGGTCAAACCTCAATCAGTAATACTAGATCTTACAATATAACTTGCACCAGACAGTAGATTTTGGTTAAAAAAATAGCTGGAAAAGGTCACGGTTATACTCTGTTAATAAGCCTATAAAAAAGACAGAAAGGTTACAATGCATTTTAAAGTTGATATCCATATGTTCTCTATAGATGGAAGGTGGACTCTCAGAGACATTTGGTGGGGTCTATTGAGCCCCAGTCCACCCCTTTCTCAACTGTTTTCTTAAAATTCTGTTGATGCTTTTGCATATTGGTACACTTTATTACCTACATGAGGATTATGCTGATCTTTGCCATATTGTATGCAAATAGTATTTTCTCCTTCAAACTAACAGTCAGTAGCCTTAATCCATTAATGCCTTGGTGACCGATTTCCTTGGAACCACTTGTTAGAAACTAACAAAATTCAATTGCTGGTACATGGAAGTCATATTCCCATCTCCATATTTAAGCCATATCTCCACAAATAGGACCTGCTTCTAACCTGAAATTGAGGGCCCCTAATAGGTGGCTGCCAGTGGTGGCTAAAAAGGCCAAAATTAGCAGAGCCAGTGATTTCACAAAGTTTATATAACTTCTATTAATATTAAATGGACTTATTGAAATAGGTTAGCATCATGCTGTGCTGTTTATGTAACTATTGAGTTCGAGTCAATGAGAGTTCCGCATACTGCATAAAACAGGCTTCCTCTGATGGCCAAAGGGAGTCAAGGGCAGGGCCGGCCCTACAAAGGGTTTTTCTGGGTCCATTGGACCCAGGCAGCATGTTGTCAGGGTCAGCAAATTCCCTGTGGGTCGAGTCCGCTGCATAATCGGCAGATCCCCGCTGCTATCAGCAGCTGACATCTTCTGGTAATGACTGACATCGGAGCTGGCTCTGATGTCTGTCATTTAAATGGTTAAATGCTGTGATCAATAGCAATCCTGGTTTTAAAATCATCCCTGGTGTTTAGGGGACCCATCTGCAGCTCTGTGGGTTGCAGGGGAAGAACAGGGACTTACCCATCCGGTTTTTTAAAGAAATTAGTTCTGGTTTTATAATCCTGGATAACCCCTTTTAAGGGGTACTCCACCCCTAGACATCTTATCCCCTATCCAAAGGATAGAGGATAAGATGTCTGATCGCGAGGGTCCCGCCGCTGTTACTGCTGTTACTGCTCCAGAAGCGCTGTTACTGCTCCGGAAGCGCTGGAGGGTCTGGCTCCCGACCACGGGGACAGAAGATCTTGACATCATGACTCCGCCCCCGAGTGACGACTCCGCCCTGCCCCCTCAATGCAAGTCTATGGGAGGGGGTGTGATGGCCGTCACGCCCCCTCCCATAGACTTGCATTGAGGGGGCGTGGCGTGATGTCACATGGGGCAGAGTCATGACGTCACGATCTTCCGTCCCCGTGGTCGGGAGCCAGACCCTCCAGCGCTCCTGGAGCAGTAACAGGTGGGTGCTGCGTGCTATATTGCGGGGGTCCCCAGCAGCGTGACCCCCGCGATCAGACATCTTATAAGATGTCTAGGGGTGGAGTACCCCTTTAAGAGTCTTTACAAGCAAACAAAAGTTTGCAATCATTTGTTCAGTGAAATTGTGCAGCAAAAATAATTTGCCATTGATTGAATCTTTAGGATGGAATAGAAATGACAACATAAACTTACTGTATACTTATTATTACATATATACTTACTCGACTTGCACTCCTTTTTAGTAACTTATTTTTACGTGTAACAGTGCCCTTGTAGTCAGCCGTCCTGCACTTATGTTCATACAGGTTTTTTCTTTTCATAAAAAGGAGCAAATTGTCTCTAAATTCCACAATGACTATTTTTGAAGGAGCATAAACAATGTAAAAGTTCTTGCATTTCTTCCTTTACATCTTATAGATGTCATTTATCAAAAGAAAAAAAATTGCTCTTTTTTTACATTTGTGACTGACAGACATGAAGATCTCTTTGCATGAAACTGTATTAAATTACAGAAGTTCGTGATTCAGTGAGCTTTTTCCTGACACGACAGAAATGTTTAATACTTCTTAAATGATAATACATCATTAACTTATAATGAAATGCAAATGTTACTCTGGTTTATTTGCAATCTCATATTATTCCCCACAGCTTAAGAGCTTTAGATTAAATGTGTCAGTGGTATACGGCTTACAAGTAACTGGTTTATGTATAAGGTTCTGCCGAGGTATACATGACAATAAAATGCCAACATATCCAACAATTAAAGTGCACGAGCAGGCTTGATGTCAGTATAATGGTACAATGATGTGCAGGGCTCAGCAGGGTAATGAATGAGTTTTCTATTTTTGGAAGCAGATACCAACGCTTAAAGGGGTACTCCGTTGGAAAACTTTTTTTTTTTTTTTATCAACTGGTGCCAGAAAGTTAAACAGATTTGTATATTACTTCTATTAAAAATTCTTAATTCTTCCAGTACTTATTAGTTGCTGAATACTACAGAAGAAATTATTTTCTTTTTGGAACACAGAGCTCTCTACTGATCTCATGAGCACAGTGCTCTCTGCTGACTGTCCATTTTAGGAGCTCTCTGTCCATTTTAGGAACTGTCCAGAGTAGGAAAAAATCCCCATAGCAAACATATGCTGCTCTGGTCAGTTCCTAAAATGGACAGAGATGTCAGCAGAGAGCACTGTGCTTGTGATGTCAGCAGAGAGCTCTGTATTCCAAAAATTAAAAAAAATTCTTCTGTTGTATTCAGCAGCTAATAAGTACTGGAAGGATTAAGATTTTTTAATATAAGTAATTTACAAATCTGTTTAACTTTCTGGCACCAGTTGATAAAAAAAAAAAGTACCCCTTTAATCTTCATCGCCATCATCTGTGGGCTCTATCAATGCACAGAATGAAAAGGATGATTGAGTCATTGGACCCCTTCAATTATGTTTAGCAATGTTCAGAGAACATTGAAACCTTGAAAAGAGTGTACATAGAGGTAAGTGGGCTTGGTAACAAAGTTTAAAACTGGGCTCGGCTTGTAATACCTTGCAAAGCAAGGTAGAAGTAGTTCAGAGACAATACAACCGATAATGCCAATAACTGTTTTTAAATAATTTTATTTTACTTTATTCTGTTCTTACTTACCATATTTAATACAATTTAACTGCACTTATGTACGTGTTCAAAATGGTGATGTTTCTCAACACGGCTGTAGGGCAGAAGCAAGCATAAGTTAACAGTTTAGATAGGCTGGTGCTCTGTGTAGCAAGGGGTGTTGCTTAGGTTATATATCTGTTAAATGTAACATATTACATCGTTCATTACTATTTTCTATATAGTTACCATATATTAATTACCCAAAAACAAACACATTCACAAGCTCACCCTCATTCCATAAGCTATTTCAGATTGGATGAGAGTTTAGGGACAGCTTGAGTAGCATGTGCACCAGCACTCCTCATGCCTCATAAGGTTGCAGGCAGACCCACTACTGCTTGGTACCTAGAGATTAGAAAAATGTGTGCAAGAGTAAAGAGAATCAGTTCTACATATATCACAATTGCTGTGTGCCAGGAGAGATAGATACAACCCAAGAGAGAAAGAATTTGTATGCTAAAAACAAGACTAGTTAAATTAGTCAATTAAAAAATTAATCTATTAAAAACGGCTATTTTTGGCCTACAGAGAGCCTCAATAGGGGTGTAGAACACTTTGCTTTGTCCTAACATGCATAGGAAGTGTGCTTTGTTATGAAATAATACTGTTAGTCAGTATGACATGCAGATTACAGGCATCGCTATTAGAATCACTGCCGCAGAGCGTCTGGATGTTGCAGATTTTTTATGTAATATTTATTTAATTTAATTTGAATTCATTTAAATTTTTTGATTACCCATTCTGGTGAGCATCGAGCTGGCGGTGCGCCGCGAGGCGAGTTACCACCTGTTCACGCCCCTGCCTCTCAGTGCACCCCCATATTCTGAGTGTCCACTTGAAAAGGGAGGGGCTGCAGTACCAGCAATTTGGACAGGAGCATATTCAGCTTCTGTGCCATTGGAAAAGTGGGCGCATAAAGCTAGAAGTGGCTGCAGTGAAAAAGCTAGTGCTTGTATCTTAAAATCGAGCTAGCGGTCCTCCGCCAGGCGAGGTACCACCTGTTCCAGCCCCTGCCTCTCAGCGCCCCCCTGACTGTGAAAGTGCTAATGTTTCATTTAATCAGTTATGGTTCATTGTTATAGCTCCAAGCTTTTTCATTGGATTCTTGTGATAATTCCACAGGTAATATGACAGCGACGGCCATACGGCCTCAGTCTTGAACAGATTAAATCAATTTATTTAAATTTAAGATTTATATTAGATTCCCAAGTTTAATGTCCCGGTGTTTACTTTGAACTAATAATGTATAACCACAAACCCAAACTAACAAGGAGTCACATGACGGCACAAGGACAGAGCCTAGAGGTGGCAGCAGCATGAGGAGACCATAATCTGGCAGAATGACACAGCCTGGAATTGGCGGAAGCAAGAGGAGAACATAAAGTGGCTGATTGACACAGCCTGCAGCTCTCGGCAGCATGAGGAGACCGTAGGGCCTCACAATCCCTGAGACTAAAATATACATTTTAAAATTTAAATTGCAGATTTATGGTAGTTAATGCTACCATAAAAATTTGTAGGTAATGTCCCAGGCCCAGCAGCATCATTACATCATATAGTGGTTGAATGACACAGACAGGAACTCGCTACAGCATGAGGATACCATAGGGCCTCACAATCCCTAAGATTAAAAGATGAATTTTAAAATTTTAATTGAAGATTTAGGGTAGCTAGTGCTACCATACAAATTGTAGGTAATGTCCCAGGCCCAGCAGCATCAGTAAACCATATAGTGGCTGAATGACACAGCCTGCAGCTCTCGGCAGCATGAGTAGCATTGGGACCCTGGCCACCCTTCACCTTCTGCCGACACATCTTGCATGTGGCTATGTAAACCTCCTCTGGATGCTTGGTGAAAAACTGCCACACCGCCGAGTAGCTGATTTTCCCACCAACAGTCCGCACTAATTGATTGCTACTGCCACCGTCTCCAGGGACCCCTTTTCCTCTACCTCCCAGGAAGGTAGGCTGCCGCGAAGAAGGTGATCTTCCCCGGACACGTTTGGCTCCAGAATTTCCACTTCCGCCACCATGCTGACTGCCAACCATGCTACCACCTTGCTGGCTCAGCTGCTGCCTCACGGACAACCTGCAACCCTCTTCTCCAGATGATGATGAAGCCCCTTCTGCACCTGGCTCCCAATTGTGATCGGCTTCATCATCATCAACAAGTGTCTGGACGTCACTGATGTCCTCCTCAGATTCCTCAACAGTGTGTGCTTCAGGACCCTGAACACTGGCAACACCACCCCCCATGTCACTCTCATCACTACTTGCCCACCTAGCGGAGGAAGCGGCGGATGTCCCCTCCACTTCTTGGCTGGGGAGTAGCTGCTGACTGTCCTCTATTGGATCATACTCACTGAATAGTGGAGCTTGAACCACAGCATAAGATACTTCTTTAGGGGAGGGAACAGCATAAGACAGAGGCAATCGGAGGACTGGTACTGCTCCCGGGCCATGTCTACTGAGGATTGTGTCTGATGAACCCACCGACTGTTGACTAGGGGTGTCATATGTAACTTGTGATGAAGTGGATTACCGTGTTAACCAATCGATAATGGCAGATGGGTTGCTGGTCGAGACACGACCGCTAGCTGATACCGGGAGCTCAGGCCTCTTACTGCGACTCCTGCTGCCCCCCCCTAGTCGGCTTCGACCTCTGCCTGATGAATGTAGGCCTCTCTGCCACTCCTCTGTCCATGTCCTGGCACTTCTCTGCCTGACATACTTAGTGCTTATATGAGGGGAGCACAATACGCTTCACTACGCTTAAAACAGTATTTGTCTAGAACAGCATCAGGTGTGTACTTTTGCCTGGTCTTTCACAGTATCTAGGCGCTTGACAGATTACAAGGTACAAAATAGTACGCTACTTAGATGTAAGTATGTGGTTTGCACTTATGAGAGCAGAAAAATGTGCTACAGTACGCTTAAAAAACATATTGGGTTAAAACACCAGCCAGTGATTTACTTTTGCCTGGCCTTTCACAGTATCTAGGCCCTTGACAGATAAACAGGTACAAAATAGTATACTACTTAGATGAGGGCAGAAAAATGCGCTACAGTACACTTAACCCCTTAAGGACCAAGCCCATTTTCACCTTATAGACCAGAGCGTTTTTTGCACATCTGACCACTGTCACTTTAAGCATTAATAACTCTGGGATGCTTTTACTTATGAATCTTATCCCGAAATAGTTTATTCGTGACATATTATACTTTTATTATAACATTTTCGCCGATACTTGCATATCTTGGTGAAAAATTCCAATATTTCATGAAAAATTTGAAAATTTAGCATTTTTCTAACTTTGAAGGTCTCTGCTTGTATAAATTATATATTGATTCACATATACAATATGTCTACTTTATGTTTGCATCATAAAGTTGACATGTTTTTACTGTTGGAAGACATCAGAGGGCTTTAAAGTTCATCAGCAATTTTTCACAAAATTTTCAAAGTCGGAATTTTTCAGGGACCAGTTCAGTTTTCAAGTGGATTTGAAGGGCCTTCATATTAGAAATACCCCATAAATGACCACATTATAAAAATTTCACCCCTCAAAGTATTCAAAATGACATTCAGTAAGTGCGTTAACCCTTTAGGTGTTTCACAGGAATAGCAGCAAAGTGAAGGAGAAAATTCTAAATCTTCATTTTTTACACTCGCCTGTTTTTGAATTTTTTTAAGGGGTAAAAGGAGAGAAATCCCCCCAAAATTTGTAACACAATTTCTCTCGAGTAAGGAAATACCTCATATGTGCATGTAAAGTGTTCCGCGGGCGCAATAGAGGGCTCAGAAGGGAAGGAGAGACAATGGGATTTTGGAGAGAGTTTTCCTGAAATGGTTTTTGGGGGGCATGTCACATTTAGGAAGCCTCTATGGTGCCAGAACAGAAAAAAAAAAACCACATGGCATACTATTTTGGAAACTGCACCCCTCAAGAAACGTAACAAGGGGTACAGTGAGCCTTAACACCCCACCGGTGTTTGATGACTTTTCGTTAAAGTTGGATGTGTAAATAAATGTATTTATTTTTTTTACTAAATTGTTGGTTTTACCCCAAATTTTACATTTTTATGAGGGGTAATAGGAGAAAGTGACTTGTGGTTTGGGATTAGCCATTGTAGCCAATGTCTAGAATTGGCAATTTTTCAAAAAATGCAGATTACAGGCGTTGCTATTAGAATCACTGCCACAGAGTCTCAATGTTGCATCACAGTTGAAGAGATTAAAGAGATTTTTGAGATGTCAAATAAAGATTTTAAATAGATCAACAAGTTTATTGTGCCACCAGCAGCATGAGATCATACGACAGCACAATGACACAGTCTGGAGATGGCAGTAGCCTACGTAGGCTGCAAAGCGGCACAATGACAGAGTAGTTTTGTGTGTCAGTTTGGTCTCCCTCTCAGTGGTGCAGGCCTGATCCGGGAGGACTACTGAATCAGTATCATATGCTTGTCTAAAATTTTAAGCTGTGCACGTGTCAGTAAACTGGTACTGTGAAACTGTGTATGTAAGTTTAATGTGCCAGCAGCATGAGGAGATCACATAGCAGCACAATGACATAGCCTGGAGGTGGCGAAAGCTTATATAGGCCAAAATGACAGAGCCTGGAAGTGGCAGCAGCATGACAAAACCATAGGGCGGCATGATGACAAAGCCTGCAGGTGGCAGCAGCATGAGGAGACCATATGACTGCACTATGACATAACCTGGAGGTGGCAACAGAATGACAATACCATAGGATGGCACAATGAAGGAGCCTGGAGGAGCATAAGGAGATCACATGGTGGCACAAAGACACTGCCTGGAGGTGACGGCAGCCTATATAGGCCGCAAAGCAGCACAATGACAGCCTGGAGGTGGCAGCAGCATGAGGAGATCACATGGCAGCACAATGACACAGCCTGGAAGTGGCAGCAGCCTATGTAGGCCACAGAGCGGCACAATGACAGAGCCTGGAGGGAGCAGCAGCATAAGGAGATCACATGGTGGCACAATGACAGATCCTGGAGGTGGCAGCAGCATGACGAGACCATAAGGCGGCACAATGACACAGCCTGGAGGGGGCAGCAGCATGAGGAGATCACATGGCGGCACAATGAAACAGCCTGGAGGTGGCAGCAGCCTATGCAGGCCGCCGAGCGGCACAATGACAAATACTGGAGATGGCAGCAGCATGAGGAGAGTATATTCAATGCAGAAATACGTCACTCTCAAAAATGTCGTGGGTGCTGTAGTTAGGAATCCCAATCCTTACGTACATATAAAAGAAAAAACTTCGCACACCACTTCTCACGGTGAAGTAGATTTAGATTTTATTAGCAATCCAATAGTTAAACAGTATGACGTTTCGGTCCTACCTGGACCTTCATCAGATCCGGATTGCTGTGGAGGTCAGAGTAAAGAGCCGGCGTATAGCCGTGTGTGGAGGTAGTCTGAAGTGCGACCTATGGTCGCTGGATGCCTCCAGCGACCATAGGTCGCACTTCAGACTACCTCCACACACGGCTATACGCCGGCTCTTTACTCTGACCTCCACAGCAATCCGGATCTGATGAAGGTCCAGGTAGGACCGAAACGTCATACTGTTTAACTATTGGATTGCTAATAAAATCTAAATCTACTTCACCGTGAGAAGTGGTGTGCGAAGTTTTTTCTTTTATAAGCAGCATGAGGAGATCACATGGCGGCACAATGACACAGCCTGGAGGTGGCGGAAGCCTATGTTGACCGCAGAGAGGCACAATGACAGAGACTAGAGGTGGCAGCAGCATGAGGAGACCATATGGCAGCACAATGATAGCCTGGAGGTGGCAGCAGCATGAGGAGACCATATGGCAGCAGGATGAAACAGCCTGGAGGTAACGGCATCCTATATAGGCCGCAGAGCGGAGCTATTACAGAGCCTGGAGGTGACACCAGCATTAGGAGACCATAAGGTGGCACAATGACACAGCCTAGAGGTGGCAGCACCATGAGGAGACTATATGGTGGCAGAATGACAGAGCCTGGAGATGGCATAGCCTATGTAGGCCGCAGAGCGGCACAATGACACAGCCTTGAGGTGGCAGCAGCATGACAAGGCCATAGGACGGCACAATAACAGAGCCTGGAGGTGGCAGCAGCATGAGGAGACCATATTGTGGCACAAGAACACAGCCTGGAGGTGGCAGCAGCATGAGGAGAAAATATGGCGGCAGAATGACACAGCCTGCAGGTGGTCGCAGCCAATGTAGGCTTCAGAGCGGCACAATGATACCGCCTGGAGGTGGCAGAAGCATGAGGAGATCACATGGCGGCACAATGACACAGCCTGGAGGTGGCAGCAGCCTATGTAGGCAGCAGAGCGGCACAATGACAGAGCCTTGAGGTAGCAGCAGCATAAGGAGACCATATGGCGGCAGAATGATAGAGCCTGGGGGTGGCAACAGCCTTTGTAGGCCACAGAGCGGCACAATTACAGAGCCTGGTGGTGGCAGCAGCATGACCAGACCATAGGACGGCATAATGACAGAGCCTGGTGGTGGCAGCAGCATGAGGAGACCATTTGGCGACAGAATGACACAGCCTGGAGATGTCGGCAGCCTATGTACGCCGCAAAGCAGCACAATGACAGAGCCTGGAGGTGGCAGCAGCATGACTAGACTATATGGCGGCACAATGACAGAGCCTGGAGGTGGCAGCAGCATGACGAGACCATAGGGCGGCACAATGACACAGCCTGGACGTTGCAGCAGCATGACGAGACATTTGGCAGCAGAATGACACAGCTTGGAGGTGGCGGCAGCCTATGTAGGCCACAATGCAGCAGAATGATAGAGCATGGAGTTGGCAGCAGCAGCATGAGAAGATCTTATGGCAGCACAATGACAGAGTCTGGGCGTGGCAACAACAGCATCAAGAGTCCCGAAAGTGACCCAGTGACAGAGTGGGGCGGTGCGTGGCAATACCATTACCCGCTGAAGAAGGTGGGTGAAAGAAGCGGCACTTGGCATCAGATGTGTGGTATCAGGCGGGTGGCAGGATCAGAATAGTAGCTGAGGCAGGTAGGCAGAAGAAAGCGGTCTCTTTTGTCAAAGTGTTGGTGTGGTACCATGGATAATCTAGTCTGATGCATCAGGTATTGGTTGGTGGAAATCTTGGCTGATCCAAGCCTGATTCATTTTGACAAAGGTCAGTCTCTCCTACGTAGGTTGTCTCTGTAGTAGGTCAGTTTGTCCTCCCTCTCAGTGGGTGTAAAAAAAAGGCCCCCATTTTGTCATTATGTGCAAAGTTCCAACAAGGTGTAGAGCTAGAAGTCATCCCGCTGCAGAACGGTGTCAATTCGGCAGTCACTGCGCAAGCAAGTTAGCATGCATCGTGCCATTTGTGCAAGTGACTCAGAGGGACTCCCTGCCTCCTTCTCCACTGCATACTGCCACAGTGTGTCTAGGTCCTCTGTCTCGCCTTCCTCATAACCCTCTGGCTGCTCCTGCTCTCCTGTCAGCTGAGTATCAAAACCACCCATTTCACTACACATTGCCTGTGCTCCATTGTCCCCCTCCTCTTCCTCCTCCTCCTCTTTCAGTTCAGCCCCACAGGGTGCATGTGGCCGTGAGATGTAGACACTACAGTGCCCTGATCAGCAATTGTTTCCACCATCTGTTGTAGGAAATGAAGCAGAGGAATGACGTTGTTCATCCCGTAATCCTGGCAACTGACAGGGCCTGGGCAAACGGCAGATGTCACATATGAGCTGCCACTGGTTGACATCGAAGTTACACAACGGAGTACCCCTATCCACTAGGATCATCAAGTAATCGTTGATGGCCTTTCTCTGTTCGTATAGTTGGTCCAACATATGGAGGGTGGAATTCCAACGTGTGGAAACGTCGCATATCACAATATGTTGGGGGATACCGTTCTGATGCTGCAGCTCAAGGAGGGCGTGCTTTGCGGTGTACGAGTGGCTGAAGTGCATACAAAGTTTCCTTGCCATTTTTAGGATGCCTTGCATATGGGTGGAACACTTTAGGAACCGCTTGACAACCAGATTGAACATGTGTGCCATGCAGGGTGCATGGCTTAGGCTTCCTTGACGCAGCACAGACAAGATGCTCTTCCTGTTGTCCCAATTTTCAGTTGTCGCGGAGAAAGCCATCATTTGATTTCTTGACGAATCACTTTGAGCAGTTCCATTTCTGTGTGACTCCGTCCACCAAGGCAAACCATGTGAAGAACAGTGTGACACCGCCGTGCCTTGCACACTTGGTATGCTGGAGGAGCACTGTGACTTGTCCATGCAGTGGAAGCTGAGGACATGTGGAGTATGAGGAGGCAGAGTTGGACATTGTCGCAGGACCAATGGTGTGAGAGTGTGGAGGCGGAAGCATGTGGCTGTGCAGGAACCACATTCACCAAGTGAACATGTATTGTCCCTGACCGTAGTTACAGCTCCAGACGTCGGCGCTGTCGTGCACTTTGGTACACCGACAGGCTCAAGAACTGGCCCACTTTCTGTTCTACATATTTTTGCAGGGCTGGTACTGCCTTTTTCGGAAAAAAAAATGGCTTCAGACTCTCCACCTCGGCTCGGCACAAGCCATCAGTTCTCTGAAAGGTGCGGAGTCCACCACTTGAAAAGGGAGGGACTGCAGCACCCGCAACATGGAGCACATTCAGCTTCTGCGCCATTGGATGAGTGGGTGCATACTGTTTTCTCTTGGAAATCACTTCGCAGATGGATTGCTGGTGGATTTACTAATGAGAAGTAGGAGGAGCAGGAGCATCTGGACAAACAGAAGATGGGAATGTCACACAGCTCCCTTCGGCTGAGGTGGTGGATCCTTGGCTGGCTGAAACAGGGAGTTGCGTGCCACTGGGTGATGCAGCAGGCTAGACAACACATCGAAGCCACGGTTCTTCACCTTCACCTTCTGCCGACATATCTTACATGTGGCCATGTTAACTTCCTCCGGATGCTTGACAAAAAACTGCCACACGGCTGAGTAGCTTATTTTCCCCCAAACAGTTTGCACTGACTGCCTGTACTGCTGCAGACTCCGGGAACCCCTGCCCATTACCTCCCAGGCAGGCAGGCTGCCACAAAACAAGTGGTCTTCCCCAGGCATGTTTAGCTCCAGACTTCCCACTGCTGCCACGCTGCTCACTCCCAATCATGATACCACCTTGCTTGCTCAGCTTCTGCCTCACGGGCAGCCTGACACCCTCTTCTCCTGATGATGATGAAGCCCCTTCTGCACCCGGCTCCCAAGTGCGATCATCATCGAGTTTTGTCTGCACGTCACTGATGTCATCCTCAAGTTCCTCAATGGTGTCTGTTTCAGGAGCCCTAACGCTCGCAACACCACCTCCCACGCCACTCTCCTCATCACTACCTGCCCGCCTAGCGGAGGAAGTGGCAGATGTCTCCTCCACATCTTGGCTGGGCAGTAGCTGCTGACTGTAGGGACTGCTCCCAGGCCATGCCAACTGAGGGTTGTGTCTGAGGAACGCACCGACTGCTGACTGGGGGTAACGGATGTCCCTTGGGATGAATCAATGACGGTTGCTGGGTTGCTGTCAAGACACGACCGCTAGCTGACACAGAGAGCTCAGACCTCTCGCTGTAATTCCTGCTGCTACACGCCCCTACTCTGCTGCGACCTCTGCCACTCCTCTGTGCAAGGCCTGGCACTTCTCTGCCTGACATACTTGTAGAACAGTGGTGTATATATTTTACTTTTTATAGAGCAATACGCCCCTATAGGGCTGCAACAAAAACTTGCGGAACACTCAATGTGTGTGTGTGTGTATATATCCCTGCTTTTAAATTAACAGGCCACTATATGCACCAGAAATAAGAGTAACAATCTAGTGCGTAAGTCTTTTAGTGCTTTTACACTTACTGCCCCCTATTAGCTTTAACCAGAAAAAAATGTAGAACTGCGGAGTACGTATATTTTTCACTTTTTTTTTTTACAGTAATACACCACAGTACGGTTGCAACAGAAAAAAGCGTACTCTCTCTCTTAACTGTCCCTGCCTGCACTATGGTTGCTTGCAGTTTGAGAATAGGGATTACCCCCAGTTCTGAACCCAATTGGCAGACTCTGACTGGAGCAACTTCTGAAGTGTGACCACACAGTGTCTGCTCTCTGTCTAGCCAGAACGAATGCGGGCTTGAGGTGAATGGATTCTCCGCTGTAAAGATCTGTATTGTCAGTGTGCATACACAGTCTCTGCTCTCTCAGCAAAATGCACGTCTTAGCCAATGCCTGCCGAATATATAGGGCTAAGAAAGAAAGGGGGGATGGCTGAACTTATCCAATACAATAGTAGGGGTGCTACTAGCAGCAAAAAGCACACAATATGTAGCAAAGAGAAAATATTTACTGCATAAAGTGCACACCTGGAAAATACAATGGCTATATAAATATCACCTTTATTATGGGAACCAATAATAAAGATGATATTTATGTAGCCATTGTATTTCCCATTATCTGTCATTCCCATCTTCTGTATATACGCACCCAGTCCTCACCACGGCCTCTTGCCCACAGATGCCATGTCTCACTCTGGTGCAACAAGCTCTCCTATAAGCCAGTTGACTGGCTAGCTCAGTTGGTAGAGTATGAGACTCTTAATATCAGGATTGTGGTTTTGAGCCCCACGTTGGGCGGTGCATGGTTCCTTTTCCTTCCTTTCTGGCTGTGCTTACCTCCATCACCCCACTAAACAGCTCACAGATTCTCTCCCCGAAAAAAATAATACCAAATGTCTCAATGATACTGAACCAAGTCTAAGGAAAATTGTTGGAAAGGATAAAGATGATCAGAAGCAAATAAGGCCACATCTACACTTAGACCATTCGGAAGGCTACTGATTTTTTCTCACTATTCAGCTGCAGTCCAAAGGAAATTACTGAGCTGTATTCAATCTGGTAGAGTGCTTCTTTCTTTTCTGGCTGTGCTTACCTCTATTAACCCACCAAAGAGCCCACAGATTACCTCCTTGAAAAAAAAACTAATACCGAAAAAAACTCAGACTCAGCCGATCCAACTTTGAGGAAAATAATTTTTAAGGATAAAGAGGATGGAATCAAAGAAGGCTACTGATTGATTCTCACTATTCAGCTGCAGTCCAAAGCAAAACCCTGGACTTTATTCAATCTCCTGGGGTCCTTTTGTATCTCTATAGTAGAAATTCATCAGTAGCTCTACAAAACGTCTCCCTTAAATAAAGACTAAGACATGGTTTGGAATGGGAGCTGAAGGACTAAAAGAACAGCTCTGCATTGGCCGGGAATCAAACCCGGGCCTCCCACGTGGCAGGTGAGAATTCTACCACTGAACCACCAATGCTCTGCCATCACAATTAGTTTTTGGCACCCAGGCCTCACCACAGCCTCTTGCCCACAGATACCATGTCACACTCTGGCGGAGCAAGCTCTCATGTCAAGCAGTTGCCTGGCTAGCTCAGTCGGTAGAGCATGAGACTCTTAATCTCAGGGTCGTGGGTTCGAGCCCCACATTGGGCGATGACTGGTAACTTTTCATTTCTGGCTGTGCTTACCTGCATCACCCCACCAAACAGCTCACAGATACCCTCCCTGAAAAAAATAATACCAAATGCAACTGAACCAAGGAAAATTCTTGGAAAGGATAAAGATGATCAGAAGCAAATAAAGCCACTTCTACACTTAAAAACTCAGACTCGGCTGTGCTTACCCCCTTTAACCCACCAAAGAGCCCACAGATTACCTCCTTGAAAAAAAATAACACCGAAAAAAACTCAAACTCAGCCAAACCAACTTTGAGGAAAATCATTGGGAAGGATAAAGAAGATGGAATCAAAGAAGGCTACTGATTGATTCTCAATATTCAGCTCTATGTAGCAAAGAGAAAAGATTTACTGCATAAAAAGCACACCTGGAAAATACAATGGCTATATAAATATCATCTTTATTATGGGAACCAATTTTGGTTCCCATAATAAAGATGATATTTATATAGCCATTGTATTTCCCATTTTCTGGGTGTGCTTTTTATGCAGTAAATCTTTTCTCTTTGTTACAGAATAAATAGTGCTGTGACATCACAAGGCTGGCTGCTGATAGGCTGCATGCCGCCATGTTATACTGGGTGATCCCACCTACCCGCCTTCCCAGAGTTCCTTAACCCACGTTCTCACACGTGTAGCTGCCATTTTAGCCCCCCAGTCTGCACAAAATGTAGTGAATGAAGCGATTCGTTACCACGAAGCACAAGAAAATTCGGGTTCATTCCAACTCTAATTTTTCATGAAGTTTAGAACAAATTTGACTTTGTCAGCTTCGATTCGCCCATCTCTAGCAGTGACAAACAGGAACAAGACCTCGTCTATACCCAACCAATCCCAACTCAGTAATTACCTGGGTAGGGGGACTTTCATGTGTTTTTAAAACTTATTTGTCGTACTTGGAAAAATAAAAAAAACTTTAGGGTAGGGTCTCACGTGCCATATTTTGCAGCATATTTTGCTGCTGCATATTTTCCTATTCATTGAAGTCAATGGGTAGCAAAATCAGCTCCAGACAATATGCAGCAAAATATAGCTTGTGTGACCCTTTCTTTAGGGCGTATTTATACGTACAGTATTCTTCTCATATTTGATTTGAAGTTGCAGATTTGAATCTGTGTTCAGTCATTTAGTTTACATTGAAATCAGTGAGTATGAAATAGCTGTCCTATCTCAGGGCACCATTTTAAAGTTTTAGGGATTCTGAATGCATGAATATTAGGTAAAATATTAGCTGTAATATCAAAAATGGCCTGTGATGATGGTATGTACACAATTTTCTTGGATCAGGGGGCCTTGGGGCAAATTTCATGCTGACAGGCAGGATTATTTATTGCAAATGACAGACATGCTCAATACGAGCTCTCCTGATACATTACTTTGAAACATAATAGACTTTGGGGGAGATTTATCAAATCTTGTGTAGAGGAAAGGTGTGCAGTTGCCCATAGTAGCCTATCAGATTGATTATTTAACCTTTCAGGGGCTTAAAAAAAAGTCTGATTGTTTGCTGTAAATCTCCCCATATACATCTACTGTGTACCAGTGGCAGTTCAAAATCCTTTTTTCCAGGTTGTTGTGAACTGCAGCTGCACATGTATATATAACCCAGTAAGATGCTAATCCATGCAGGATATATGTAAATTACTCCAGTGGGAAGGCTGAGGTGCTATTTTAGAATATTGAGTTAAATCTAAAACAAAGTAATGTAGTTGTATTACACTGAATTATTACATATGCAGAGGTTCCAAAACTAGAAAAATGGTTAAGGAAATTGTTTTAGTCTGAGATGTTTCACATATCAGTATTCCCAGATATATTAAATTTGTGGTTACAACATAACAAATCATACCCTCGGCATATGTTGGGTATTATATTTGTGGCTTGCAGAGCAAGAGGAAAAACCTATCATATTTCACTTTTGTCTTTGAATTTTTACATATGATTTCTTAAGGAATTGATCTTTATCTCTTCGTTGCTTTGCATAAAATAGAAGGCAGGTAAAGCATATAAATAATAAGCAGATGCACCAACAGACCAAAGCTGAAATAAAAGCACCAGAGAAACATAAGAGCCAGAATAAATTTAGCTGCTATCTGTTAAGAGTAAGTGAGCTGTCAGTTATACACAGAGAGGTCCGTATTCTGATTTGTAGGTTGCAGTATTAGTAATAATTTTCTAGCCAAAATATTTGTGCCGGAAGATCTAGATAATGTTACTCTCATTAAATGAGTCTTTACTCTATTAGTAAATACATGACATCCCTTCCTGTTCATTGGGGTCTAACTGCTTGGACCCCCACTGACTATTAGAATGAAGCGGCAACAGAATAAGTAAATCAATGCAGATCCTTCAGTTTTTCTCCAGCTCAATGAAACACAGCTACATTTAAATGGGCACTGTCGGATTCAAAAACTTGGATATGTACATCTTGGCAAAACATGAACCTTTTTAATATACTTCATAAAAATCTTCATATATACTTTTTTATAGAAGTAGTGGCTATTAAAGGACATCTGCAGTGGAAACAACTTATTCCCTATCCACAGGATAGGGGATAAGTGTCTGATCGTGGGGGGCTCGACCGCTGGGACCCCCTGCGCTCTCCCAAACATGGACCCCACATTGCCGCGCTGTGCGCTGCCTAATGAGCGTAGTGTTGATCTCACTGAGGTCAACGGTATGCTCCCTCCCCATACAGCTCTAGTGGAGAGACGGGGAAGCGCGAACGCCCCCTACCCGCCTATACCATAGAGATACATGGTAGGGGGTAATGTCGGCCGTAACATCATTTTGTCGCCAACACGCCTCCTGCACGGGAGAGCCGTGGCAGAGCCAGGGCCCCACGGAGGAGATCACGGGAGGTCCCAGCGTTCGGCCCCCCATGATCAGACACTTATCCCCTATCCTGTGGACAGGGGATAAGTTGTTTTCGCGGAAGATTTCCTTTAAGCGGTCCTCATACCATCCAGAACATGGCCCTGCCCAGCTGTAGCATCATCTTTGTCCATGCTGAAGCACAGGCAGGGACAAAGTCCAGGAAGTGAGGGCAGGACTAGCAGAACAGCACTCCTGTCCTGGCTATCAGACTCCTGTATGAAAACAGAGAGGAGGGGGTTATAGAGCAGCCTGCAGGGATTGAATGCAGACTCAGTGAGCAAGATGAGTCATGCAGAGTAAGAACACACCCTCTCCAGAGCACAGAATGACAAACTAAGTGAGCAATAGAAAAAAGTGGTATTTGTGAGAGTAAGTCATATGTGCATAATCAGAATTAGGCAATGAGGAACATACTTTTTGTGTGATATTTCACATACTTTTTTAATAAACTGTGATAACAATGTCAGCTCTTTTTATTGCCAGGTGGGACCCTGGTGGAACACACTTATTTTTACAGATAATCCCACAGAGGATGAGATAAGACCTGACTTTGAGGGCCAATCCAGCACCTTAACCTCTTAAGGACTCAGGGCGTACCCCGCATCACACCAGGTCGGTCCCGGCTGATATTCATAGCCGGGACCCTGGTCTAACAGCGCGCGGCAAAGTTGACCGCCGCGTCTAAAAGTGAAAGTAAACGCTTCCCGGCAGCTCAGTCGGGCTGATCAGGACATCGCGATAAAATCGCGATGTTCCCATCAGCTAGTACACAAGCGGAGGTCCACTTACCTGTCTCTGCAGCATCCGATCGGGGTTTGATTGCTCCAAGGCTGAGCTATAGGCTTGAGCAATCGAGCCCCTATCTCGATGATCCATGCAAAGCTATGGCTTTGCAGGGATCAGCATAAGAGATCAGTGTGTGCAGTGCTATAGGTCCCTATAGCACTGCAAAAAAAAAGTTAAGGAAGGTCATTTAACCCCTTCCCTAATAAAAGTTTGAATCACCCCCCTTTTCCCATAAAAAAAACTGTGTAAATAAAAATAAACATATGTGGTATCGACGAGTGTGTAAATGTCCGAACTATAAAAATATATAATTAATTAAATCCCCGGTCAATGGTGTACGCGCAAAAAAATTCCAAAGTCGAAAAAATGAATGAAAAAATTAATAAAAAGTGATCAAAAAGTCTGATCAATACAAAAATGGTACGGATAAAAACTTCAGAATACGGCGCAAAAAATGAGTCCTCATACTGGCCAGTACGCAGAAAATGAAAAAAGTTATAGGGGTTAGAATATGAGAAATTTTTACATATAAATTTTCCTGTATGTAGTTAGGATTTTTTTCAAAAGTACGACAATATCCAACCTATATAAGTAGGGGATCATTTTAACCGTATGGACTTACAGAATAAAGATAAGGTGTTATTTTTACTGAAAAATGCACTGCGTAGAAACGGAAGCCCCCAAAAGTTACAAAATGAAATTTTTTCTTCAATTTTGTCGCACAATGAATTTATTTTTCCATTTCGCTGTGGATTTCTGAGTAAAATGACTAATGTCACTGCAAAGTAGAATTGGTGGTACAAAAGATAAGCCATCATATGGAATTTTATGTGCAAAATTGAAAGCGTTATGATTTTTAGAAGGTGATGAGGAAAAAATGAAAATGCAAAAATGGAAAAACGCTGAGTCCTTAAGGGGTTAAATGGTTTGCCACATTCTTCAAGCAATACCTGAAAAATCTTTGCAGTGTGTCATCTGGGGACACCATTGCCGTGATGGATTTACATGGTCTGCAACAATGTGAATTCAAATAGAGAAAAAAACAGACATGGACGCACATCCACAACATGCCCCTTTATCTAATGCTTCTCAGCAACATTTATTAAACTAACAGTTTGTTAGTGTACTTTATGATCATGAAGTGCAAGCCCGCTAGCCACATTATGGCCACCAGTAAGTAGCGGGTCCCTAACATCCCTAGCATGAAAAAAGGCGCAGCACTGAGTGGCGACCAAGACCCAAGGTCTCCCAACTGAGCACCACACTGCCTCTGCTGGGTTGCCTTCTTTCCATAGTGCATCTTGGTAGCATCTTTTCCCAGCATAAACATTTTTTTTCTCAATTTAGTATTGAAATATGCTGATAAGGACAAGTAAAGACTTCAGCCATATTTTACTTTATTTTCTGAGATCCCTCTTTTTGACATGAGTTTATGTTTTCTACAACAATAGTAATTGTCTTACATGATTGCAGTGTGTTGGCACTATGGTTATAGAAATTATTGTGTACATTAGGCTCTCCACAATTAGAAGAGCAAAAGAAAAAAAAATACATCATCTATTTTCTTATTCTACCTACCTAGTCTAAACAATCTGCCTTCAGCAGCCCCCTAATGCTCTTTATGATAATCATAGCTTAACTAGAGCTGCTGCCCCCTGTAAATGCATTGTTCATGTCAGTCCTAGATAACATCGCAACGTAATCTGCTTAGTAATGTGGTACATGTAGCTGTAAATAGAAAACTAGCTCAGTCTAAAATGACAGAAACTTTAAAGGACTTTGGCAGCATAATAGAGTCCATAATACTCAAGAAAACCTCTCATTCTTTTGAACCAAACATAAATCCACATTACATGTGTGTCTGGTGTTTACGATCTGCCGATTGTAGAGAGATATATGCTACTGTATGTCATAAAATATGTTTTTCAATACAGTTTTGTAACTATACAGGGGACTACACATTTGTGTACAGTTAGGGCTTTGAGACTGTAACATTACCTGTACAAATGTATGTCAACAGGACATCATACTATTAACGCTGAGTTTATTCATTGTGGTAGAGTGCCATGTGGGCTATTACTGCACAGTATAAATGCACACATTGGCCCTCATTTACTAAGAGTGGAGTGTAGGTTTCTTTGTGGGTTTTAATTCCCTACAATTTACTTTACACGGTATTTACTTAGGTTTCCCTACATTTTCCACTTTTCCTACATTTTGCTTTTTTTTACACGTGCTTTGATCTGTAGGGTTTTCCTCAGCTCAAATCCAACCACATTGGCCCTGATTTATCAAAAATGTAAGGTTAGGTTTGTTTTTTGGTTTCAACCCGACCATCTTTTTCCCTATCAATTTATTATTGTGTCGCACGTTTTGTCGCAATCGTTTTATTTTTTTGTTGCAGGCAGGTTTTTTTTGTCTCAGCTTTCTAATTCTCGCGTTATTAGCAAATTTCCTTTCAGAAGAAATAACTAATATTTTTTTTTTGTTTAGAAAACAATGCATAGTGACTATTGACATAAGAGCATGTATCGGGGAGTTTAGAAGCCTAAAAAGGGGCGTTTCCCTAACAAAACCAAGGTTTCCAACTGATTTATCAACCTCTTCCGGACATAGGGCGTATGGATACGCCCTGCATCCCGAGTCCTTAAGGACCGAGGGCGTATCCATACGCCCGTGGGAATTCCGGCCCCCACCGCTAGCCGGTTGGGGATCGGAGCCGGATGCCTGCTGAAATCGTTCAGCAGGCATCCCGGCATATCGCCCAGGGGGGTCATTATGCCCCCCCATGTCGGCGATCGCCGCAGATCGCTGGACAATTCAGTCCAGCGATCTGCGGCGATTCCGGGTCAATCGGGTCTCCAGTGACCCGATGACCCGGAATTACTGGCTGTTCGGGGCCGTCTCTGACGGCCCCGAACAGCCAGAGCCTGCAGGGGTGAGGTGGCACTGGTGCCACCTCACGATCGCCCTGATTCGTCGGTCGGATTACCGGCCGACCAATCAGGGCGCCTGCTGCGGGTGTCACTCCCGCACCCGCTCCGCCCCTCTTCTGGAGGACGTGAGCGGGTGCGGGACGTGCACCCCGGGTGCTGGGGACCTCGATCCCCGGCGCCCCTGTTGGGATCGGGGCCCCAGGAGCAGCTGCGGCGGCGGGACTGACCTGCAGCGTCTGGATCGTTGGAAGTGAGTGACAGCCTCCTGCTGTTGCTTAGCAACAGCTCCCAGCATGCAAAAAGGGCATGCTGGGAGCTGTAGTTATGCAACAGCAGGAGGCAGACCACCACAACTCCCAGCATTCCCTTATGGGACTTATGGTTTTGCAGCAGCTGGAGGCACATTCTTTCTATGGAAAAGTGTACCTTCAGCTGTTGTATAACTACAACTCCCAGCTTGCACAAACAGCTAAAGTGCATGCTGGGAGTTGTAGTGGTGCATCTGCTGGTTGCATAACTACAACTCCCAGCATGCCCGTTGGCTGTCGGTGACTGCTGAGAGTTGTAGTTTTGCAACAGCTGAAGGCACACTGGTTGTGAAACTCAGAGTTTTTTTTTTACCTAACTCAGTGTTTCACGACCGGTGTGCCTCCAGCTGTTGCAAACTACAACTCTCAGCAGTCACCGTACACCATGCACCGTACATGCTGGGAAATGTAGTTTTGCAACAGCTGGAGGCACACTGGTTGTGAAACACTGAGTTAGGTCACAAACTCAGTGATACATAACCAGTGTGCCTACAGTTGTTGCAAAACTGCAACTCTCAGCAGTCACCGACAGCCAACGGGCATGCTGGGAGTTGTAGTTATGCAACAGCTGGATGTCCCCCCCAATGTGAACGTACAGGGTACACTCACATGGGCTGGAGGGGCAAGCTGTGCATAACTAGCTTGCCCCCTGACTGGTGAGCAGTTACGGGGTTAAGAAATATACAGGCAAGGTTTTTAGCCCCCTCCCCCGCCTGTAAAAACTTGTTGGTAACTATAGTGGTATGTCCCATGGGTGGGGGGGGGGGGAAGGAGTGCACCAATCAGGGTTTTAATAGTTTCCCGGGCTTTCAGGGGCCCTCCCCTGGGTATTTATAGCTGTGGTGCCTCCCTTCCCCCCTCAATCTGCCCAGGACCCGGAGTTTTGCCCTCCCTCCCTTTTTTTTGTATCTCTGTTTATTGTAAGTCACAGCTTGGCGGTAAGAAGACGGTGAAAGCGGGGTCAACCCCGGGTAGACCTCCACACAGGACAGTGTGGCAGCACCTCTCGGGTTGGCAAGAAGCCAATCGGTGTCTTTGTTACAGTTAAATTGTTATTTATATAAGTAATTTTATAAATAAAGCTGTGGCCGATCCCCACCCATAAAAAAGTTGAATTGTTGTTGTGTCAGTTATTATTTAATTAATTATTGTAATAAGGGGGGGGGGTAGTTATAGCCTGCTAGGAGCTAATTGGGTCTCAACAGTCGGAGGCTTACAGTAAGTATCTGGCTGCAAATTTGAGCTGCCGCAAACTTTCTGCTGCAGCTCAAATTGCCAGCGAGAAACTACTGTGAACCCCCGCCCGTGCGACTGTACCCTAAAAACACTACACTACACTAACACAAAAAATTAAATTAAAAGTAAAAAACACTACGTATACACATACCCCTACACAGCCCCCCTCCCCAATAAAAATGAAAAACGTCTGGTACGCCACTGTTTCCAGAACGGAGCCTCCAGCTGTTGCAAAACAACTCCCAGTATTGTCGGACAGCCGTTGACTGTCCAGGCATGCTGGGAGTTTTGCAACAGCTGGAGGCACCCTGTTTGGGAATCACTGGCGTAGAATACCCCTATGTCCACCCCTATGCAATCCCTAATTTAGGCCTCAAATGCGCATGGCGCTCTCACTTTGGAGCCCTGTCATATTTCAAGGCAACAGTTTAGGGTCACATATGGGGTATCGCCGTACTCGGGAGAAATTGTGTTACAAATTTTGGGGGGTATTTTCTGCTTTTACCCTTTTTAAAAATGTAAAATTTTTGGAAAAACAAGCATTTTAGGTAAAAGTCGTGAAACACCTGTGGGGTATAAAGGTTCACTTAACCCCTTGTTACGTTCCCCGAGGGGTCTAGTTTCCAAAATGGTATGCCATGTGTTTTTTTTTTTTGCTGTCTTGGCACCATAGGGGCTTCCTAAAAGAGAAAAATTTGCGTTCAAAAAGCCAAATGTGACTCCTCTTCCGAGACCTGTAGTGCGCCAGCAGAGCACTTTTCACCCCCATATGGGGTGTTTTCTGAATCGGGAGAAATTGGGCTTCAAATTTTTAGGGGTAATTTCTGCTATTACCCTTTTTAAAAATAAAAAATGTTTGGGAAAACAAGCATTTTAGGTAAATTTTTTTTTTTTTTTTTTTACATTTGCAAAAGTCGTGAAACACCTGTGGGGTATTAAGGTTCACTTTATCCCATGTTACATTTCCCGAGGGGTCTAGTTTCCAAAATGGTATGCCATGTGTTTTTTTTTGCTGTTCTGGCACCATAAGGGCTTCCTAAAGGTAACATGCCCCCCAAAAACCATTTCAGAAAAACGTACTCTCCAAAATCTCCTTGTCGCTCCTTCCCTTCTGAGCCCTCTACTACGCCTGCCGAACACTTTACATAGACATATGAGGTATGTCCTTACTCGAGAGAAATTGGGCTACAAATACTAGTAAAAATTTTGTCCTTTTACCCCTTGTAAAAATTCAAAAATTGGGTCTACAAGAACATGTGAGTGTAAAAAATGAAGATTGTGAATTTTCTCCTTCACTTTGCTGCTATTCGTGTGAAACACCTAAAGGGTTAAAACGCTGACTGAATGTCCTTTTGAATACTTTGGGGGGGTGTAGTTTTTATAATGGGGTCATTTATGGGGTATTTCTAATATGAAGACCCTTCAAATCCACTTCAAACCTGAACTGGTCCCTGAAAAATACTGAGTTTGAAAATTTTGTGAAAAATCGGAAAATTGCTGCTGACTGTTGAAGCCCTCTGGTGTCTTCCAAAAGTAAAAACACGTCAATTTTATGATGAAAACATAAAGTAGACATATTGTATATGTGAACCAAAAAAAAATGTATTCGTAATATCCATTTTCCTTACAAGCAGAGAGCTTCAAAGTTAGAAAAATGCTAAATTTTCAAATTTTTCATCAAATTTACGGATTTTTCACCAAGAAAGGATGCAAGTGTCGACAAAAATTTACCACTATGTTAAAGTAGAATATGTCACGAAAAAACAATCTCGGAATCAGAATGATAACTAAAAGCATTCCAGAGTTATTAATGTTTAAAGTGACAGTGGTCAGATGTGCAAAAAACGCTCCGGTCCTTAAGGCCAAAATGGGCTCCGTCCTGAAGGGGTTAAGAAACTGACCAGACATTCAGGGTTTCAGTGTACTTTTTTTCCCACTGCTTGAATCAGTGGGAAAAAAAGGACACTGAAACCCTAAAAATCTGGTTGGGTTTCTTAATAAATCAGTTGGAAACCTTGGTTTTGGTCGGGAAACGCCCCTTTTTTCGGCTTGAAAAATCCCTGAGTCGGGTTCGTAGGGAATGCTTGTCGCAGTTTGTCGCACGATGTCTGCACCTTGTTGCAGACATCTTGCGCCAAAAAAAAAAACCAACAAAAACTGTAGGGTTTCCAATGAATAATGAGGGCCATTTTATGTGGAAACCTTAGTAAATATGTTTGTTTTTTGAGAAAATGTCGGGAACACGCCCCTTTTCAGAGACCACGCCCCCTTTTCCACGTTTTCTTAGAAAAATGGAGAGTTAGTCGGGTTTTTTCAATTCTGGCGCAAATTCTGGCGCAAAATCTGACGCAGACAGAATTTCTGCCGTAATGCGACAGATTCTGGCACACAACCTGACAAAGCATGTCGGGTTTGCAATAGTAAATGAGGGCCATTGTTACTCCAAATTGTTCTGGTTTTGCAATATGGCTAATGTCTGTGTGGTTATTACAAGTAAAATGTGAAAAAAAAACTGTTTCATATCTTAAAAATGCACAGCCAATAACCACACTACAAAAACCACTAAAATGCGAATGGTTTTGTCAACTGGTAATAGGCTACATAGCACACAACAGCTACTTTTGAACCCAGCCTAAAAGTGAGGACATATTAAGAGGGGTGCAGGCATGGAAACTTATAGTAAGTTGAAAGTAATGAATACTGAGACAATTGTAATATTGTGTATATGGCACAGAAAGTTTTTAGTACTTTTTTTTAGTAACCTTTTCGCATTTTGTTATGTTATGGCCTTGTGCTAAAACATAACAAAACATTGCCTAAACATAAGTATTCAGACCCTTTGCTGTGACACTTCAAATCTAGCTCGGGCTCTTCCCATTTCTCTTGATCATCTATGAGAAGTTTCTATACCTTGATTGGAGTCACCTGAGGTAATTTCAGTTGATTCGACAGGATTGGACACAGCCTGATTTATATAAGGCCTCACGGCTGACAATACATTTCAGAGCAAAAACCAAGCCATGAGGGGGAAAAGAACTGCCTATAGAACTCAGAGACAGGACTGTGTGGAGGTTCAGATCTGGAGAAGGGTACAAATAATATCTGCTGCACTGAAAGTTCCCAAGAGCACAGTGACCTCTATAGTTCTTGTTTTGGAACAACCAGGATTCTTCCTAGAGCTGACCACCCCCACCAAGCTTAATGATCAGGGGAGACAGGCTTCGATCAAAACCCAATGGACTTTCTGGCTAAGTTCCAAAGATCCTATGTGCAGATAGGAGAAACTTCTAGAAGGTCAACAATGACTGCAGCACTCTACCAATCTCGGCTTCATGGCAGAGTTGACAGAAAGAAGCCTCTCCTCAGTATAAGGCACATGGAAGCCTGCCTGGAGTTTTACAAAAAGTACCCAATGTTCAGGTGAAACCAAGTGTTACATTAATTATAAAGGTAATGTCTTGAGAAAACCAGGCACTGCCCATCACCAGCCCAATATCATGCCTACAGTTATGGATGGTGGAGGCAGCATCATGCTGTGGTGATGTTTTTCAGTGGCTGTGGACAGAAAGACTGGTCAAGGTTAAAGAAAAGCTGAATTTCACAGAGATATTCTCAATGAAAACCTGATCCAGTGTGCTCTGGACCTAAGGCTGTGCAGAAGGTTCACCTTTCAACAAGTCAAGACAACAGTGGTTTAGGGAGTTGCCCAGTCAGAGCTCTGACTTTACCCAATCGAACATCTCTGGAGAGACCTGAAAATAGATTTCACCATTGACCCCCAGCCAACCTGACAGAGCTTGAAAGGGTCTGCAGAGAAAAATGGCAGAAATCCCCAAATCCAGATGGGCAAACCTTGTGGCATCATGCCCAGGAAGACTGGAGGCTGGAACTGCTGCCATTTTGTTGTCATTATGGAGATACTGAATGTAGAATGATAGAGGAAAACATTAAAGATATATATATATATATATATATATATATATATATATATATATATATATATATTTTTTTTTTTTTTTGGGGGGGGGGTGGCTTAAAACAACAAATACATTGAAATGATTTAGAAAACATGTGCTTTACTTATCTTAAGTATTTAGTTCATACATAATACATAATTGTCATGAAATTACAAGTCTGTTTATGATGCAGAATGTAAGAGTGCTGTACGTGTACTCTGGTAGTTACAGGTTTTATTGGGTCCACATGATTGAAGCTTTTACAATCACTGGGTTCTTTTATTCATATGCTTCCTATATCCATAATTACTTTAAGTATATGTACAAAAATAACTTTATTTTAAATAATCTTTAAAATATGTTGTTTGTCCCCAAAAATGATTTTTCTTTATGCAAACCTGTTTAAGCCCCATAACTGAACAAAACAACTTAAGGAGGGTTTTAATGTCAGACACAGCAGTTTGCACCAATTTAGTTTCTTGTTTATTTTCTGTTTCTTACATTTCTTCTAAGCCTGAGAGGTTTACATTTTCGGGAAATTGCATTTAAAAAATAAACAATCCTTAAAAGTTGCGATTGTTATCAGGTATAAACTAACGTGAAATGTATTTGGTAACATTCAGTGCCATGTCTGTAAAGTAGAACTAACATAAAAAGGATATCAGTGAAGCACATATATCCGTAAGCCACTTCTATTACAAGCACTCCATTTTTTGATTATTTATCTATGTTGAGCAGCTTGCAGGCTGTTTTTTTTCTTTCAAACAAATTCTATGGTAAGGAAAAAAAATATTTTAGTAAATATCCAATGTTGACAATATTGGATCCCAAATAAACACTGTTTTTGTAAAGACCAATCCCTTAACCTGTTAAGGACCCATGAAGTAACGTTACGTCATGAGTCCGCTCCCGATCTATAACGCGGGGCCACCATAGCGGGTCGGGCCCGGCCTCTAACAACGGCCGGGACCCGTGGCTAATAGCGCGCGGCATCGATCGCGGTGCCGCGCGCTATTAACCCTTTAGACGAGCCGTTCAAAGTTGAACGCCGCATCTAAAGTGAAAGTGAAAGCATGCCGGTTAGCTCAGGGAGCTGTTCGGGATAGCTGCTGCAATATCGCGGCATCCCGAACAGCTTACAGGACAGCCGGAGGGTCCCTACCTGCCTCCTCGCTGTCCAATCGCCGAATGACTGCTCAGTGCCTGAGATCCAGGCATGAGCAGTCAAGCGGCAGAATCATCGATCACTGGTTTCCTATGAGAAACCATTGATCAATGTAAAAGATCAGTGTGTGCAGTGTTATAGGTCCTTATGGGAGCTATAACACTGCAACAAAAAAAAGTGGAAAAAAAAAAAAGTGAATAAAGATCATTTAACACCTCCTCTATTAAAAGTTTGAATAACCCCCCTTTTCCCATAAAAAAACACAGTGTAAATAAAAATGAAAATAAACATATGTGGTATCGCCGCGTGCGGAAATATCAGAATTATAAAAATATATCGTTAATTAAACCACATGGTCAATGGCGTACGCGCAAAAAAATTCCAAAGTCCAAAATAGTGCATTTTTGGTCCATTTTTATATAATGAAAAAAGGAATAAAAAGGGATCAATAAGTCCTATCAATGCAAAAATGGTACCGTTAAAAACTTCAGATCACGGCGCAAAAAATGAGCCCTCATACCGCCCCATACGCGGAAAAATTAAAAGTTATAGGGGTCAGAAGATGACAATTTTAAACGTTTTAATTTTCCTGCATGTAGTTATGATTTTTTCCAGAAGTACGACAAAATCAAACCTATATAAGTAGGGTATCATTTTAATTGTATTGACCTAGATAATAAAGATAAGGTGTCATTTTACAGAAAAATGTATTACGTAGAAATGGAAGCCCCAAAAATGTACAAAACAGCGTTTTTTTTTAAATTTTGTCTCACAATGATTTTTTTTTCTGTTTCGCCGTAGATTTTTGGGAAAAATGACTGATGTCATTACAAAGTAGAATTGGTGGTGCAAAAAATAAGCCATCATATGGATTTTTAGGTGCAAAATTGAAAGAGTTATGATTTTTTAAAGGCAATGAGGAAAAAACTAAAATGCAAAAATGGAAAAAAAAACGGTCCTTAAGGGGTTAAGGGTACGGTCCCACATAGCGTATATGCAGCGTATTTGCTGCGTATCTGCTCCTGCCTATTTTGCCTATCAATGGGTTGCAAAATCAGCTGCAGAAAATATACAGCAAAATACGCTGGGTATAAGCTACATGGGACCATAACCCAAAGGGGTATTTCAGCTTAACTAAATTAACTAAAGTAAGAGCATAGTTATACGAGCTGAAGAAGCAGCATCTGGGTCCTGGTGTCTGAGGATACCCAAAGGTAAGAATACACAGTACTATAAATGGTAAACAGTTCAGAGGATTTCATATCAGGACTCAGGAGGACGATCAAATTACACCTCTAGTGTTGACAATTGCTGAGAGAGAGAGAACCGCTCAGTTCAGGAAAGAAAAGAAAGGTGAGTATTATTTCATTTTTGTTTTGTGGGGCCACATTAAGGCACATAAGGAAGGCATTACTGCTAAGTGGATGGCAAAAGGTGTCATCATTACTAAGGGAGCCTTATTATTAAGTTGGGAACAATAACAAATAGGGTAATATAACTAAGTGGGAGGCACTTAGGGGAGCATCAATACTTAATAGTAAGGGAATTAAGGGGGTATTATTTTTTTGTGTGAGTCAATGAGGGAGGAGAATTATTAATTGGGGAAATAAGGGGCCATAATATATTTCTTTCTTACCACTTAAAAATGTGTCTAAACTTTCATCCACTATTGTTCTCACTTCAACTGCCTTTGCTCCTCACTACCTGTTGTTAAGCTCAGTCTGTCTCTAGTAACAGAGACATCAAAGTAGAACACAGATAGTGGGGGCAGGGCTTAGATAGTGATATGGGCCGCAGAGAGCGAGCCTAAACTGTTTGAATGCAAGCCGGGCATGTGTGCCTCCTCCAGAGGGTCCTTAAAAAGGTATAAATCAAAGCTACCATCTTATCTCTGATCATACATATATTTCTGGGCAGCTTTCATAGCTTGTGATTGTCATCCTCATCATCCTCATCATCCTCATCCTCATCAGTTCAATGCCTAGGAGGTGACTGCTTTTGTGATGTAACCCCTTTCTTGCTGTAATCCCCTCACACCCCTCCCTTTAGCTTGTCATTATCATCAAAAGCTTTTCACTGCCTAGATCAGAGATGTAATCCCTGTCTTGCTGTGATGCTGATGCTCTTTTCCATTTTGCGTACAAAGCACATGGTAAAGCCAGTGCATGAAATACACCCTATATGCCTATAATATTACTGTACTATGAATCATTGGTATTGAAAGCTGCTATTTAGTCTATGATCTGCAAGCAAATCCACATCTTTTTATATTTTTCCTATCTTGCACATCTACAATTGTATGTTATGACTTCCACTGGTAAACCAAGATACATCTTTATGGCTTGGAGTAAACTAAACAAAAGGTCAAATAACCTTTGCTAACTGATTTTACAATCCACATTACAGCCACAGACTTAACAGTTCTGTAATAGAATGGATCTTCAAAACATAGAAAATGATAAAAGTACTTGGAATCATAAACAGGTTTTCATAAGACTATGTGTTCACTGAAGGAGTTGTGTTGTTTTATGATGCTCAGGACATATGCCAGCACAAATCTCCTAGGTCATCACCTCTGCTGACCACCTCTCAGTTAAACTAACAATAGTCTTTATCTGGTTCACAATCCACTACACAAGTGCTTTGATCCATGATTTGGCCCATTCTAGTTTCAACCCTTTTATTTCATGGATCTGCTATCTTTGTTTACATTCTGTGAAGAAGTGTGTTCTTTCTAATTTCCATCTTCCTGTTTGAAGGATAATTGTCAAAATTGAGGTCTAATAATGCTGGTCTTTCTTTTCTATCCATTTAGTGGTTACAGACTATTTCATTAGGCAAGTAATTCATTGCATAAGGTCCAAGGTGATCTCTGGTAGGGTGCATTTACACCACGTTTTTGCAATACAGTTCCTGCATACGTTTTCTATGTGAAAACCGTATGGAACCGTATTGAAAACCGTATGCATTGACTCTCCATTGAAAACCGTATGCCAAAAGATGCATCAGGTTGTGCCCATTCTGCATCCTGTAAGGTTTTGTCAGTTTTTTTCCTGTACCCAAAACCGTAGCCTACCACGGTTTTTGGTCCAAGTGAAAAACTGAATTAAACTGTTTACGTTTCTTTTTAACATGGGAGTCAATGGGAACCGTACAGACCTGTATGTGCGTACGGTTCCATCCGGTTTTCACCATCCGGTTTTTGACTTTGCACAGTTTCCTTTCTTGGAATTTCAATCAAACAAGTGAAACTTTATTCATAATGGGGTGAAAAGTAAAAAACAGATGCAAGCGGACATCATTTTTTAAACTGTATATGTTTTTTTAACTGTATACGGGTTAAAAATTTGTACACACATTTTGATACAGTTTAGTCTGGTTTTGAGGAATCAGTTTTTCATCAAAAACCTGATACGGGAACTGCATTGCAAAAACGTGGTGTGAATGCACCCGTAGTGTGGTTGGACACACTTCATATCATATTTTACATTGTAAAACTTGTTATGCTAATGACTTATTATATGACCATGCTTTTGGTACCCAAAAAGTAACTAAAGATCTCAAACAAATGTCCCTAATCTATATATATATCTATCTATATATATATATATATATATATATATATATATATAAAAATATCCAATAAGAACAGCACCTCCAGAAATGTCAAGAAAAAAAGAAATTGGGGTGCCCGCATATTCTGAACCTCGGTCCACTGGTTCCTCAATGCATACAAAAATATAGAAGCAGCACACCACAGGTAGATTTCAAAAGAACGGTGAATTTATTCCATGATGTGAGAGACTACGTTTCTCCAGCCTCACGCTGGCTTTCTCAAGTCTTACATATACACATGGCCATAAAATGCTTCCAACCAACTTTTGAGTTGTATACTTCCATAAAATAGCCCCAAATAACTATTATTTGGTAGCACTATACCTTTGTAAGCCTTTGATATATTTTCATTGTTGAATTTTGTGTAAATCTGATTTAACAAACAAACAAATAACAAACACTAATTTCAAGATGATTTATTACAGAGTTAATCTACCCTAGGACGTCTGTATGTGCCTCCCTATAAGCTTTGCGTACTTACTGCCGCCATTTGCATAGCTGCTAAATCTTTTAATGCAGAAAGCAGTGAATATTTTAAAGTAGAAAATGATTTTTCAAAACAATTACCCAACCACGTAATTTTGAAGATTGTTTAAAAAAAATTCTTCGCACATGTTTTATTTCCTAATAAACTTTTGTAGTGTAGTTCTTGCTGTGTTCTGTTACTGCAGAGTATATATTAAACAGAGTACGCTCTGTTGATAGAGTCAACACTGTGGAAATATGTTAAGAAGTATGATGAATGTTGGGATTCGTATGTCTGTTACCTCTACATTTAAAGGATGTTTTTCAGTATGAATAATATCATTTCTATTTAAACAGCTTCTAGAGGCAAATTTCCAATAATATAAACAGTGCATAGTATACAAGATCAGAACATAAATGTAAAATCTGAGCAAACCAGGAACTGGTGACAGCTTATTCATGATGGGTGCTTTCAACGCCTTTCTGTTGATACATCTGGCTTGTGAGTAACTTATTATGAGCAAAGTTTTCAACACGGTATTCCCTGTGGAACACCAAATAACATATTTTTGCTATTTTACGCAAGTAGAAGCTGTAGTAATACGACTTATCTAGTCCTTAATGAAATATACCATACATGTGTCCACCATTTTGAAAAAGTTATTTATTTATTGGCTTCCTCATTTGAATACAGATGAAGTAAGAACTTTTTTGGAAACTCAAATGAATCTAAGCACGAGAGTGACCACTAAGATTTGTTTAGGGTGTATTCAGACATAGAGTATCTTGTGCATATTTGATGTGTAGGATTTGAAGCTGCGGATTTTATGTGGCAGAGTTCAGTGTAAACTAAATGACTGAATGCAGCTTCAAATCCTGTGCATCAAATATGCACAAGATACTGTATGTGTGAAAACATCCTAAGGGTTCGTTCACACGGGTTTTTTACGCTGCAGAATGGACAATGGACCTGTACATTGTATCTCAGATGTGCCTGCTCGGAGTGGCAATCTGCAGCTACGAGCAGACACACTGCTGCGATGTGCAAGCAGCCGCGTGCATGCGCCGTGTACTTGCACATATCGCGGCCGCTCCCCCTGCTCCCTGAGCTAGGCCGAGAGCAGTGCGTCTGCTTGTAGCAGTGGATTGCCGCTCAGAGCAGGCACATCTGAGACATATGTAGGGGTCCTTCAGTGGCAGATCAGCAGAGTAATATACGCTGTGGATCTGAATGTCTGAAAGTACCCTAAGGGCTCGTTTACACAAGCCGATTTTTGTGCAGATTTTCTGCAGCTGATCTGCTGCTTTTTATTTTCTGCTGCTAATTTGATCATTGACTTACTAGCAAAAAATAAGCAGCTGAAAAAAAGCTGTAGAAAATAAGCTGCAGAAATTAGCAGCTGAATATCTGCCGCAAAATCCACTTGTGTGAACGCGCCCTAAGGTTGAGTTCACACATGCATATATTTGCAGCAGATCTGCTGCAGATTTGCTGCTGCAGATTTTGTTGACCGCTGATTTCAATGGGTAGCAAAATCTGTGAAGCAAATCTTCAGCAGATTTGTAGCAGAAAATACGCTTTCCGGCGGCAGCCCTATGCGTGTAGTGAGTTTTGGAGGCAGGGCCGTGTGCCGGCGTGACTGTGACACGCAGCTCCGCCTCCAAAACTCACTACACGCATAGGGCTGCCGCCGGAAAGCCCTATGTGTATAGTGAGCAAGGAATACGCAGTGTATTTCCCGCTGCTGCCGTAAATTTTGTGCAGCGTGAAATGCGCTGCGTATACGCCCTGTGGGAACGCACCCTTAAGGGTATGTTAATGGGCAGCAAAATCTGCAGCAAAAAACGCATGTGTGAACGTACCCTTAATTGGGAATTGCTTCACTAATCTAGAATCTAGCAAGAATGGTGAGGTAAATCCAAGCAGGAGGACAGATTCTGTCCACTCATATGAAGATGTCTTTGTGAATACAAACAGTGCATCTAGGGTTAAGGAAAAATAGCAGAGCTTCTCAATAGACAGTAGGTCTGGATAGCAGGTGATTGGTAAATAGAATATTCATTATTTCTCACCTTTTCTTGTTGTGTAATAGATACAATAACCCTGACAACAGGGGAAGCGGGTACTGACCGCGAAACAACTTGTTGAACTTGTTGCCAGTCATCACCCCGCTCAGCCTCCAATAGCCAGTTTTAAATGAAGAAATAAAAGAATTGCTTTGAACGGGTGAGTGCCATTGACTAATTTTCTACATGTTCCATGCTTAATGAAAGCTGTTGCCTCATTTGCTTTTTGGACTGTACATGAGCAGAAGGCTCGGCAATGTGTTTACATTAACTAATTGCCCCAGAAAACAGGTTTCCTGTTGCACCGCTTCCAGGAAAATACACTTGTCCAACATTACCCTAAAACTAAATAGCAGTACCTCATTTGCAGTAGCCATGTGAAGAAAAAGCCATGGTCAGCTGGCAGACGTACTGTATTCACGTCTGCTGTGCAGATGGCATGATGTCATAACTGTTCTTCACGTCTAACTTTGCCGTATTAAATGAATGTATTGGAAGGTTTAGACAGGTGTTATTTAATAAGTCTCTTAATTGAAAAGCTATTTGGAAAAGTCTCTTTTTATTAATATGTGAATAAAGTACACCTTGCAAATACTTTTGCATACTCTTAAGCTAATGTTGTTTTTACAAGATGTAAGCGTGCCATGCAGTGATTTAATAAACCTACTTCAAATATTTGGCACTATATTAAACAAAGTAAAAGAAGTGTAGCCAAACAAAAGTTAGATAAAATGTCTACCTCTATTGACGCATACTATATGGAAACATTCATGGCCATCTTAGAACATGACTCGCACATATTAAGGGCAATGGACATCTTTGGGGACTTTTTTCTGCAATGCTTTTATTGTTGTAAGGTGTTTTTAATACAAATTGTGAACATTTTGGCTTGTGCCATTTTTATGTATCACGGTACATTGCAATCTGCAGAATCCTATTCACTTTGAAATTTAAGCTTAGTTTTGATCATATTAAACAAACTGCAGGTGTGAACTGAGCTCAGTAATCACATTTAGCCACTATATGGATGTGCAGCCAGAGAGCCTCGGAGGTGCTCTATGTCTGTGAGTTACAGTTCATGAAACAGACATCTCAAGATAGGGCATGTGAAAGACATGGCACTGGCCACACTGTCATTTGGTTGATCGAAGTTTCTTGTAGTTTCACAAATCAAACAACGTCCGTTTCACATCAGATGACGCTTCTTCCAGCCAACAAAAGGAGGGCGGAAGAAACATCATCTGATGAGAAGCTGCCATTGCCTTGACCCCGCACCTTCTCCCGTAGTGTGCCAGCCAGCCTGGTCTGATGTTTGATTCATGAAACTACAATAAGCTTCAATCAAAACGACAGCGTAGTGAGTGCCATGTCTTTCACGTGCCCGATCTTGAGATGTCTGTTTCATGAACTATAACTTACTGACATAGAGCACTCCCAAGTCTCTCTGGCTGCACATCCATATAGTGGCTGAACGTGATTACTGAGCTCAGTTCACACCTGCAGTGCCTAGTCACACCAATTTTTTTGCTGTTGTTTGATCAACTTTGATATGATTATAATTAACCCCTTAACAACCAAGGACGTATATTTTTGTCCTTGGCCGGCTCCCGCAATATACCACGGGGTCACGTAATGACCCCGTGTCATATCGGGTCGGTACCGGGACCTGGGGATAATAGCACGCGGCAGCGGAGGTCCTCTTATCTTCCTCCAGCGTGTCCCTTCGGTGATTGATTGCTCCAAGCCTGAGATGCAGGCTTGAGCAATCGACCGCCGATAACACTGATGAATGCAAAGCTATGGCTTTGCAGTGAACAGTGTATAAGATCAGTGTGTGCAGTGTTATAGCCCCCTATGAGAGCTATAAAACTGCAAAAAAAAGTGTAAAAAAAAGTTAATAAATGTCATTTAAGTCCAAATCACCCCCCTTTTCCCATAAAAAAAACATGTAAATAAAAATAAATATAAACATATGTGGTATCGCCGTGTGCGTAAATGTCTGAACTATAGAAATATGTAATTAATGAAACCACACGGTCAATGGCGTGTCCAAAATAACGTATTTTTGGTAACTTTTTATATCATGAAAAAATGAATAAAAAGCAATCAAAACATCCGATCAATACAAAAATGGTACCGCTAAAAATGAGCCCTCATACCGCCCCATACGCGGTAAAATAAAAAAGTTATAGGGGTCATAAGATGACAATTTTAAACATATACATTTTTCTGCATGTAGTAATGATTTTTTACAGAAGTATGACAAAATCAAACCTATATAAGTAGGGGATCATTATAATCGTATGGACCTACTGAATAAATATCAGGTGTCATTTTTACCAAAAAATGTACTGCGTAGAAACAGAAGCCCCCAAAACTTACAAAATGGCGTTTTTTCTTCAATTTCGTCACACAACGATTTTATTTTCCGTTTCGCTTTAGATTTTTGGGTAAAATGGCTGATGTCACTGCAAAGTAGAATTGGTGGCACAAAAAATAATGATTTTTAAAAGGTGAGGAGGAAAAAATGAAAGTGCAAAAACGGAAAAACCTGTGCTCCTTAAGGGGTTAAGCTTAGATGACAGTTTTATGAGCATTTACTAAAACACCTAAAAGAAAACCTATTTACTTTATTATTACTGTTTTAAATGTGGCTATAAGGTGCAGGGGAAACAGAGGAGGCCGTAGTGTGGTGCTTTTTACCTGTGGAGTTATGCCGTATCAGTCAAAGCTATGTGGTGCTTCTACTCGCACACCACCTCAGCTTCTGTATATGAGTGGCGAAACTGCTGGAGACAAGGGGAAGGTGCCCATCTTCTTTATTTATATTAGGGATTATGCAGCTAGTGCTTCGATGCTCAAGAACTGTTTTGGGATGCTGGTTACCATGAACGAGCTTTCATCCACTCTGCAGACTGTAGGATTGGCAATGTAAAAAAAAAAATACAAGCACAACAGGCAACACTAGGTAGCTCTGCTGCCAAGGACCTGCTGCCGAAGCCACAGTGGCAGGGTGAGAGCTGCTGGACTCGGTAGAGCCATTCTCTGAGTAAGGAGCCAGTACAAGTCTGCAGGAGGACATGGAGTCTCTCTCCTGCATGATCCTGGAAGAGACCGACCAAGACCAGTGATGACCAATTATGTAGCCATAAGCCTGTGACCAGCTAGATAAATGATAGAGTCTAGGGTACCAGGTAGCTTCCAGCGAGGACTTGCACTGTGTCAGAGACAGGTGTCTTGATGCCAGAGAAAGGCATGTCTTACCAGAGTCTCTGCCTATGAGACCTATAAAGGGAGACTGTTTGGCCTGTTTGGTCTGTTCTGCCCTTGCTAAATGTATCAATGACCTGTGTGTACCATGGTCTACAGAGAGAACAAGCCTGAGGTCATGACCATGGTACTCTGCGAAAGGGACAAGTTTGGCTTATGTGATAGACAAAAAAGTGTGACAGAGGTATTGCCAGGTGCTTGCATTAGTAAAACGGCCAGCTGAGGGGCACGCTAGTAGAAGCAGATGAGGTGTTGGTGCAGCCTGAGGGTATGACATGGACGGACCATAATAAGCCTGTGAAGAGTAGGAGGAGACCCTTCATAGAAAGTACTGAGTCTGACAAGGGACTAGTTGTGCAGGAGAAACTGGACTTAGAAACCCACTGGGTGTGTTCTGAGGAAGACAGACTTCGTTGAGCATTTTGTTGCGCACTTAGTTTTAGCTTATCCCAACCCTTCAATTCTATTAAGAGTAGCACTGGTCGGAAGGCAGCAAAGTGCTGCCAGGCAATCATAAATAAGTGGCTAGTACAAATCCATGCAAGGCATACAGACAGGGTACTCTGTGTAGGTGGTAGCCTCCCAGAGGCCAGCAGTCATCTTGACTTTCTGGAGAACAAGTGGTGTTGCTCATGGTCCTCTTGGTTAGTGATAAGAATCCTCTCCATCCAAAGTTAAAGAGTGTGTTATAAAAGTGTTTAACCCCTTAAGGACCGGATTTTTTTTCCGTTTTTGCATTTTCGTTTTTTGCTCCTTGCCTTTAAAAAAATCATAACGCTTTCAATTTTGCACCTAAAAATCCATATGATTGCTTGTTTTTTGCTCCACCAATTCTACTTTGTAATGACATCAGTCATTTTGCCCAAAAATCTACGGTGAAACAGAAAAAAAAATCATTGTGAGACAAAATTGAAAAAAACAATACGCCGTTTTGTAACTTTTGGGGGCTTCTGTTTCTACGTAGTACATTTTACGGTAAAAATGACACCTTATCTTTATTCTGTAGGTCCATACGGTTAAAATGATATCCTACTTATATAGGTTTGATTTTGTCATACTTCTGGAAAAAATAACTTCATGCAGGAAAATTAATACGTTTAAAATTGTCATCTTCTGACCCCTATAACTTTTTTATTTACCGTGTATGGGGCGGTATCAAGGCTCATTGTTTGCGCCGTGATCTGAAGTTTTCAACGATACCATTTTTGCATTGATAGGACTTATTGATTTTTTGCGTGTATGCCATTGACCGAGCGGTTTAATTAACAAAATATTTTTATAATTCGGACATTTCCTGCACACGGCGATACCATATATGTTTATTTTTATTTACACTGTGTTTTTTTTTTATGGGAAAAGGGGGGTGATTCAAACTTTTAATAGGAAAGGGGTTAAATGATCTTTATTCACTTTTTTTTCACTTTTTTTTTGCAGTGTTATAGCTCCCATAGGGACCTATAACACTGCACACAATGATCTTTTACATTGATCACTGGTTTCTCATAGGAAACCAGTGATCGATGATTCTGCCACTTGACTGTTCATGCCTGGATCTTAGGCACTGAGCAGTCATTCGGCGATCGGACAGCGAGGAGGCAGGTAGGGACACTCCTGCTGTCCTGTAAGTTGTTTGGGATGCCGCGATTTCGCCGCGGCTATCCCGAACAGCCCACTGAGCTAGCCGGCATGGTTTCACTTTCACTTTAGACTAAAGGGTTAATAGCGGTTATCTGCAGGATAGGGGATAAGTGTTTGATCGCGGAGGGTCAGAACGCTGGGACCCCCGCGATCTCCTGCATGGGGCCACAGCATCGCACCATGGCCAACATGCCTCCTCCATGTAGTTCTATTGGGGAGGCAGTGTTCATGCCTCCCCGCCTCTCCCATAGAACTGTATGGGGAGGGGGCAGGGAAGGGGTGTAACCGCCGACCTCTCTAGGTCAACGCTACACGCATTAGTGCTCTCACTGAGCATTAATGTGGGGGCCTTGTTCCGGAGATCGCTGGGTGTCCCAGCGTTCGGACACCCTGCGATCAAACACTTATCCCCTATCCTGTGGATAGGGGATAAGTTGTATAACGCTGCAGTTGTCCTTTAATGATTTGGTAATCTGGGGGCCCTGTTACATATTCTATATTGCCCCAAGGAATTTCAAGTTACACCAAAAGCATGTTTAAAGTAAATGAAATATGATATGAAATGTGCTGTATCTTTCACTGCAGATTAGTGAAAATAATGTATGATGCTAATTTCCAAATATTTCTCTTAATATAAACTTTCCAAATAAATGTGTTGGGAAGTCAGGGAATAAGACCACCATTCTTCCACCAATGCTTTCTTTAAGCTCATTTAATATTATGGAAAGTCTAAACATTCAGCTATATTTAACTAGTTTTATGTGCAAAATTCCATTCTAGCGCTCTGAATGTGATGGAGACTAGGCACACTTGCCTGTTAAATGCTACACACTCCATGTTTGCATAAAACTTGTCACCATCAATAAATTGTAAAACTAACAAGAAAGGTGCTGAAAACACATAATCTGTGTCAAGCTTCAAGTTATAGCCTCCACACTGCTTGTGTTTATAAAGCAAATTAAAGGCACTTAAACACATAGGTATGCAGAAATAAATGTACCAATGTGGAATGGAGAGATTTCCAGCAGCTATGGAAACATTTGATTATTCCAGGCAAAGTAACCGTTGGTAGAATTCAAGGATAATATATGCACAAGGATAGATTGGTTGTTAAGATACCTACTAAGAATAGACAAGAAGCTGGATGTTTATATGTCTAAAAGAGCCTCCACCCACTACATGCATTGAATGCTGGACAGAGTGCTTGCTATAAATCAGATCAACCCCTATTTGTGTAGGTGGGCCATTCAAACTACATTTAGTGTTGTTTATTTGTCAAGTAAATCATGGATTAACTACAATCAGGACGACATCTGTATTGAGTTTGCATTGTTTCTCTGTGTGTTGCCGTTAGATGTGCCCAGAATCCAAAAACATGTCCCACCAAGACAACCCCTGACCATATGCCCTATAAGAACATGTGAACATCATTCGGTACCCTATGTGCCAAAATGGAGAGCTGCTCTGTAAAAGCAGTTCCTGTTTTGGCGGACCAGCAGAGAGCCTGCAATGGCTTATATTTTCCCTCTCTACTTCACTAGGCTTATAGGGGAATGCCTCTGTAATATAACATCTATTGGAACATGCCCCTTTTTCTGGATTCTGTACGAACAGAAAAGAACATCTACACGCCCCTAGACATCTTATCCCCTATCCAAAGGATAGGGGATAAGATGTCAGATCGCCGGGGTCCCGCTGCTGGGGACCCCGGGGATCGCTGCTGCAGCACCCCGCTATCATTACTGCGCAGAGCGCTGTAACGATAGTGAGGTGCCGCAGCGGGGATCCCCGGGTCTCCAGCAGCGGGACCGCGGCGATCCAACATCTTATCCCCTATCCTTTGGATAGGGGATAAGATGCCAGGGGCGGAGTACCCCTTTAAGGATACAGCCCTTTTTTGTAATTCTGACCACCGTCACTTTAAGCATCAATAACTCTGAGATGCTTTTACCGGTTATTCTGATTCTGAGATAGTTTTTTCGTGACATATTCTACTTTATTTTGGTGGTAAATTTTTGTCGTAACTTGCATCCCTTCTTGGTGAAAAATCCCCAAATTTCATGAAAATGTAGAAAATTTACCATTTTTCTAACTTTGAAACTCTCTGCTTGTAAGGAAAATTGATATTCCAAATAAATGTTATATTGATTCACAAATACAATATGTCTACTTTATGTTGGAATCATAAAATGGACATATTTCTACTTTTTGAAAAAATTTGAGGTCTTCAAAGTATAGCAGCAATTTTCAAAATTTTCATGAAAATTGCAAAATCCGAAGGGACAGATGTTACAGAACTACAACTCCCAGCATGCCTGGGCAGTCTAGGCATGCTGAGAGTTGTAGTTTGGCAACATCTGGAGGGCCACTGTTTGGGCACTACTGTAATAGTGGTCTCCAAACTGTGACCCTCCAGATGTTGCAAAACTACAACTCCCAGCATGCCATGCTGGGAGTTGCAGTTTGGCAACCACTAGAAGGGCAGCAGTAAAGATCGCTTTATTGCCCCCTTCCTTTCCCCCCCCCCCCCTGTCACTTCCCTACCTGCACCGTTGATTTCCGCAGTGTCCAGCGATGATCGGCGGTCCCCACGGCTTCTTCTGTATAGGTAGCCGCCGCCATCTTCTCCCCCCGTTCTGCCCGAAATCCAGGGGTGGTCAGAGTGGGGGGGGGGGGGGGGTTCCATGGCAACCCCCTGTCATGCACTGTCATTGGTCAGAATTCATTTCTGACTAATGGCAGGGGATAGGAGGAGATCACAGCACTGCAATCTCGCTCCTATCCTTCAGGATGATCGGGGCTGTCACTGACAGCTCCGATCATCCCTATTTTCCCGGCGTTTGGGTCACCAGAGACCGATCGCCGACATGGGGGGTCTCAGGACCCCCCTCGGTGATGTGCCGGGATGCCTGCTGAGTGATTTGGACCGGAATTCCCACGGGCGTATGGACCTGGGATGCAGGGCGTATGCATACGCCCTACATCCTGAAAAGATTAAAGATATTTTTCTTGCATTTATATTTTTCCCTCATCCTCTTCTAATAGTCATAACTCAATTTTCCACCTACAGACCCATATGAGGGGTTGTTTTTGCACCACCAATTGTACTTTGAAGTCACATCAATTAGGTTAGCTTGATCGGCACCACTCCCTCCTGTGTAAGGAACTGACTTCAGGGTTCATTTAGGGAGGACCGGACAGAGTTTTCATTTGAAAGTCCCTTGGTGCTCAGCAGTACAGACTTAGTCATATAATACTCACTGGGTACAGAAGAAAAGCCGCAGCACTCCAGAAGGTTGGTGCAATAAAAGACTTGTTTATTTCAAATAGCAGGTTACATCGAGAGGACGGATCAAGACACCAAAATCGCAAATGTCAAGGTATGCTGGGAACGGGGCGTACCCCCTATTTTGCCCACTCTTGACCAATTGCAGATTACACAACACTTAAATTTGACAACATGTTACAAAAAACATACAAACACTATTACTTTCTAAATATAACTGTGACTGTTTAAGAATATGTTATAAAAAGGAAGAAAGATCATTGTGATCATTTAGACTACAGGCACCTTTCGCTCCAGTACAGTTGATGTAATTTTTGGCCAAAAATCTGCAGTTCTGGACTGGACACAATTGCTGCAATTTACCATACAGTTTCATTAATATTATATTTTAATATTTCAGACATTTCTACACAGTCATACCACATATGCTAATATTAATTTTTGTGTACATTATTTTATTTAAAAAAATGGAAAAATGGGGTGGTTTAAACTTTTATTAGGGGAGGGGCTTATACCCGCTTATTAACATTTACAAATTTTATTTACTATTTTTAGTCTTCATAGGGAACTATCACATGCATTCTTTCAATAACTATAGCATAGCATGGATCAGTTGTATGAGCGCTCCACTTATACAGGCTGCCAAGGCTGTCTGTACACTTGGAGTGCCGATCTGCAGAGGTCCCAGTCAGCTTCCATAAAGGTCCGACTACTTCGCTTTCCCAGTTTTAGACCCTGCCGTCAACTTTGATCTTAGTGTCAAAGGGGTTACTGCCGGACATCAGCCTGATTAGTGATGTCTGCTGTAAGCTGTGAGCCCCACCTACTTAGAGCAGCCGGAACCCACTGTGTATGAAGCGCTCTATACATCAGGAGGCGACGCAGGGTCTACATCTCGCCTAGAGTCTTTAAGAAATTAAAGATGTGCAGCCCTAATATCCACCCACACCTCTGCCCACTTAGATGATCCACCTTACATAGCAGCCCAACTGGGTGACAGTCCCTTCCAATCAAAATACAAGAAAGGGATATAGGAAAAACAAAAGCGTTAAGGCCTGCAAAACTAGATCAGTACCGGAATGTCACATCAAGGTCCAAATCTACATGCAGAGGGATGGTCAGTAAAAGGTTGAAGGCGGAATAACAAGTCTAAATAACCAGGTGGAAGGGGTAATTAGGAAAATAGACAAAACATCTAAAGCATAGCAAAATCCAAAGAGTATGTAAAATACATGTGAGGCTATGAATACCAATCACTTACTGAGGCCAGCCACCATCCGTTTAAATCTGGCACCATCAGACAGTGTGGAAAGTTGATGCTGAGCCTGAATGGCCTGACGTCCATGCTGCCTGATAGGCCAACCATCCCCGCTGTCAGTGAGGTTGGCAGCCATAGCAACGGAGCAATGCCAAACAAACACACTATACTAAGCTTTGTATAATGTACAAAAAATGCATCTGATCAACCTTTATAAGTCAAAGATACTGTATCAAGTTCCATCTGACCCACCATGTCACCTAACTAGTTTGACTTTAAGCCACTCCTGAGGGCATAAGTGTTTTTCATCCTTCTACAATCCATAGATAAGAATCTGGACTTTGCTACATGGGACTACCAGCTCATTATCTGATGTAGGAGATGGATTGCCTAGAAGGCCAGGAAACATTGGTGTGATGCCGACAAAACTGGCAGAGACAAGTCTGCATACTGGTTGAGGTCTTAGGCTTGTTGTTTAAGTGAGTTGTCAATAAATAGCAAACAGACGAGGACGTGTAGCAGAAATGGGCTGAAGTCAGACACAGGAGATACAGGAGAAAATAATAAATAAAAAGAACACTTTCTGCTAAAGCACTAAAACTCGTGGAACAATTTTGCTGGTAGTTAAAGGGGTACTCCGGTGAAAACCTTTTTTCTTTTAAATCAACTGGTGGCAGAAAGTTAAACAGATTTGTAAATTACTTCTATTAAAAAATCTTAATCTTTCCAGTACTAATTAGCGGCTGAATGCTACACAGGAAATTCCTTTCTTTTTGGAACACTGATGACATCACGAGCACAGTGCTCTCTGCTGACATCTCTATCCATTTTAGTAACCGTGCATAGCTGATGTATGCTAAGGGCAGCATGGTGGCTCAGTGGATAGCACTGCTGCCTTGCAGTGCTTGGGACTTGGGTTCAAATCCCACTAAGGACAACAATAAATAAAGAGTTATTATTATTATAATGACGTCAGCAAAGAGCACTGTGCTCGTGATGTCATCAGAGAGAATTCCAAAAAGAAAATAATTTCCTCTGTAGTATTCAGCAGCTACAAATCTGTTTAACTTTCTGGCACCAGTTGATTTAAAAGAAAAAAGGTTTTCACCGGAGTACCCCTTTAAGGGGGTGCTGATAGATATGTTCAGTGATAGAAGGTGATGGTGGGGGAAGAATTAGGTGTGAGTTGGCAATGGACAGTGGTGGCAGCCACAGGAACAAGGGGAAGAATGGAAGCTTAGGCTGGATGATATGGATAGAAGATAACTCTGTGGCCATGTCCACCAAGATGTGTGGTATGCTGCTGGGCATTGACAGCTGGTGTTATGCTATGACATTTATATGAACAAAGATCCATGAGCTTCTTTGTTTTATTTTCTGACTTTGCTACATCTGGATTATATGTATAAAAATCATGCAGCATACAGAATAACTAAATCAAATTTTAACTTTATTAATGAAGCTTAAGAATTACAGGGTGGGCCATTTATATGGATACATCTTAATAAAATGGGAATGTTTGGTGATATTAACTTCCTGTTTGTGGCACATTAGTATATGTGAGGGGGGAAACTATTCAAGATGGGTGGTAACCATGGCAGCCATTTTGAATCCAACTTTTGTTTTTTCAATAGGAAGAGGGTCATGTGACATATCAAACTTATTGGGAATTTCACAAGAAAAACAATGATGTGCTTGGTTTTAACGTAACTTTATTCTTTCATGAGTTATTTACAAGTTTCTGACCACTTATAAAATGTGTTCAATGTGCTGCCCATTGTGTTCGATTGTCAATGCAACCCTCTTCTCCCACTCTTCACACACTGATAGCAACCCAGGCTAGCACAGGCTTCCAGTATCCGTAGTTTCAGGTGCTGCAGAATGGGCAAAACAAAAATTGGAACAGGACCCTCAGTTTACGCAGAAGATTTTGTTCAGTGATGAGGCAAACTTTTATGTGAATGGTGAAGTTAACAAACAAAACCACCGCTATTGGTCTGACACTAACCCACATTGGATAGATCCCTCCAAGACTGTTGGAACACAAAAATTTATGGTGTGGTGTGGTAAATGGGGTACAAAGATAGTGGGGCCATTCTTCATCAATGGAAACCTCAAGGCCACTGGATATGCGAAATTGCTATATGATGATGTGTTTCCCTCTTTATGCACTGAAGCTGGCACGTTCCCTGAGTTTTTCCAGCAAGATGGTGCACCACCACATTATGGGTGTCTGGTCCGAGCATTCCTAGATGAACAGTTTCCTGGAAAGTGGATTGGTCGTCGTGGGCCAGTTGAATGGCCCCCAAGGTCTCCCGATCTGACCCCCTTAGACTTTTATCTTTGGGTTAATCTGAAGGCAATTGTCTATGCTGTGAAGATACGAGATGTGCAGCACCTGAAACTACGGATACTGTAAGCCTGTGCTAGCATTTCTCCTGCGGTGTTGCTATCAGTGTGTGAAGAGTGGGAGAAGAGGGTTGCTTTGACAATCCAACACAATGGGCAGCACATTTGAACACATTTTATAAGTGGTCAGAAACTTGCAAATAACTCATGAAAGAATAAAATTTCGTTAAAACCAAGCACATCATTGTTTTTCTTGTGAAATTCACAATAAGTTTGATGTGTCACATGACCCTCTTCCTATTGAAAAAACAAAAGTTGGATTCAAAATGGCTGACTTCAAAATGGCCACCATGGTCACCACCCATCTTGAAAAGTTTCCCCCCTCACATATACTAATGTACCACAAACAGGAAGTAAATATCACCAACGATTCCCATTTGATAAAGGTGTATCCATAAAAATGGCCCACCCTGTAGTTAGTATCTGTAGTTAGCATCTGTTTCAGTGACATCTCTAGTTGGGCCGCTCTAGTGCCATAAGCTATTGCTTCTACAAGCGACACAGTAGGTTTTTCTGGTAGCAAAATAGGGTCCAAGTATTACATTTTCTGTGCTACTATATCTAGAAAGCTTAGTAAAAGGAAAGTAGTCATTTATGCGTCCAAACACCCAGGACACAGGCTATACCCTCTTCTCCCAGTTACAGCTCTGGCAAGCAGATATATTTACATTTAGATAGGGTTGGATATCTTTTTACTGTGACATATTATTTATGAACCAGCCAACAGAATAAAGTTAAAATAGACTCTATAGTCACTCCTAGGACTCTGTTCACATCTGAATCAAGTTTTCCATTATAAACAGGAACCATAATGCAGTGCTATATCAGTCACGGAACGGACACAAAATGTACTGATGGATGTCATTAACATCATGGGGTCCACTGGGTTTCACAGAGGTGTCTGTTGTTTTGTCTGGAAAAATATATGCTAACAGGACCTTTGACATAAATATGTATATTGTCTAAGAGACTTGCCTTTGCAGGTATTTGCAACTAGTATTCATACTAATTATAGTTACAAATGTATTCTTAGTTCTAGACATCATGTAGCCATATCAGATGAAATAACATAACTTTCTATATATTTGTATTTCCAGAAGTGATTTCAAATGAATTCCACAGGATCCAGTTAACCTCCAATTATCTTTTCCATCAATTCTGTCAGTCTTTGACTGGGAATCAACTCATAAATGTTTATTTTCCCTCCCTTTCCCTTATAATTGCAGTGATTTGGAGTTATGTATGCATAGCAACAATCTGAAAATTTCTGGACGCTAGATAGTTTTATCATCCTGTTCTACACTTTTGATCTTAGGTTGAAGAGGGACTAGTAAAATTATGATTTAGGTATGTGCCTGTTTCCCACATTTAATGCTTGTTAACTTACTCGTCTCATGGATCCATGTTAGAAAATAACCACATCCATGTGTTCTGTTCTGTATAATGTGTTTTTAAGACATACCTTAGTTTTTCTTTGGGTTTTTTTAAAATGAAAATGTAAAAGATCTTTAGAATTCCATATTTAAAAGCATATATTGTATAATTTGAACAAAACGATGACGCATTCTTAAAACAGATGTACTATATATATATATATATATATATATATATATATATTCACCTATACGTAATCTCTTGCATAACTGCTTTAGAATCTGAAGCTATATAATGAGTTGAGGAAGCTGCAAATTCCAAAGAAAGACTCAAATTCAAGAACTTTTTCTGGTGCTGGCAAATAAGCCTGGCACTTCCCATTCCTATAAGAAATTAGGTTGACACGACACTAGATTGGTTTCCTAACCTTGATGCTAATGTTTATGTGTTCTAATTTGAGATGTGGTCTCTTTTCCTCTGGGCCAACATGGTCAAAGTCTTGAATCAGACAATAAGTTCTGGACCTAATACTTTGAGCACGTCATCATGTTTCCATCATGTAAATGTTTTTCTATAATCTGTTGTTTGCTTTTCTTTCTAAATCAAAAGAAAACAGACACATAAGTGATCCATGAAGACCACATTTACAAACATTCAAAACAATCTTCTTTACCAGAAAGCTAAATTCAAGCTAAAGCTGGTCATACAAATAATATAATGATCATTCTAAAGGCTGATTTTGGCTGTATATAATACACTAAAAAAATAATTATTGTGTCCAACTGCAGATTTATATCTAGCAAAAATGTGATTGACCACACAGAATTTTTTTCAGCGGCCACCACCGCAGTCAGTTATGCCACGCATGCGCCATCAAAGTGCATTACAGTGTTGCGTGTATTTCAGGACAAGTGGCTGTGAGGCAAGTGGAAAGAGACGAAGTTGGGCCTTGCTTCTCCGGCTGTACTGGACACAATGTTTGGGCAGTTTTACATGTGTTTTTTACAGTACATATGCACTTTAACAGCTAAATGTGGGAGTATTTGGCACAATTTCACTGTCAGAGGTTATATACAAAATGATATGTATGTCCCCAAAAAAAACTTTTTGTAACATTTTAACCAGATGAAACTTTTAATAATATCTTTCTGATTTGCAAAGCTCATGGGGAGACATTTATCATTAAAAGTGTACGCTACTCTTTTTTTACCGATCTTTTTTCCTTCTAACTTTTTGCTTAGCAGCGTGTGATTTATCATCTGTGTCTATCATCGATAATGAATTTCCCGCGGCTGTGCACGTTTGTTTGTTTTGCGCAGGGTAGAGAGGTTTTGTATGTGTGCTTTTGGTATGCATACTTTTGTGCCTAGAAACCGGGGTTAGCGCAATATTTTGCGAATTATTACAAATGCATATGATAAATAAGGGTGCAGTGCATGTCTAAATCAGAAAACGGTGTACTGCTATGCAAAACGCTAGGAAACTTCTATTCAAAAAGTCGCATATAAGTCGCTAAATTTACATAACTGTGACATTCAAGCGTCAAGGATAGACAGAAAAAAATGATTGAATGATAAATGTTCCCCTTGTTGTTTACTTTCAGAGGTTCTTTTCCTCGAAAATTGTCAAGCGCAGACAACTCCTTTCCTAACTTTTTGTATTTTTGTCTATGAAACAACATAGAACTGTAGCAGAAAACTCCGAATGTGCCATCCACATCAAAACCAGCTCCTACCTCTCCCTCCAATACGGCCAGCCTGTGACTACTTCGAGGCAAGCCCAATAGTAGTCTGAGAGAAAAGGAAGATTCCAGCTGGAGATCTTGGATAAAACTTTGTCTTAGATAGAAAATTTTAAATATCAGTATCCACCAACTCTGAGGTACATGGTGCTCAGGATCTGACGCATTTCGGTGTAAACACCTTAGTCATAGATCTTGCTCATCTCACTCTCAGCTTACTTAAATCCAGTTGGAAAAAGTCACATGATTAAAGTGCCACTCTACATGTGCCATTCGTCATGTGACTTTTTCCAACTGGTTTTAAATCAGCTGAAAGTGGGATGAGCCAGATCTATGACTAAGGTGTTTACACCAAAAGATGTCAGATCCTGAACACTAGAAATGAGTGTACTTTTGAAAAATTTGATTCGGATGATTCGCCAAATTTTTTGAAAAAAATTCTGTTCGATCCAAATTTATTTACGGTGAATCTATATTAAAAACGGCTATTTCTGGACTACACAGAGCCTCAATAGGGGTGTAGAACACTTTGCTTTATTCTAACATGCATATGGAGTGTGCTGGGGTAGTGAAATAATACTGTTATTCAGAATGACATGCAGATTACAGGCATCGCTTTTAGAATCAGAGCGGCACAATGACAGAGCCTGGAGGTGTTGGCAGCATGAGGAGACCATATAGTGGCTGAATGACACAGCGTGGAGGTGTTGGCACCATGAGGAGACCATATAGTGGCTGAATGACACAGCGTGGCAGTGTTGGCAGCATGAGGAAACCATATATTGGCTGAATGACACAGCCTGGAGTTGGCCGAAGCATCAGAAGACCATATAGTGTTTGAATGGCACAGCCTGGAGTTGGCAGCAGCATGAGTAGACACTAGGGCTTTACAATCCCTAAGATTAAAAGATAAATTTTGAAATTTAAATTGAAGATTTAGGGTAGCTAGTGCTACAATAAAAAATGTTTATGCCCAGGCCCAGCAGCATCAGTAAACCCTATATTGGCTGAATGACACAGCCTGGAGTTGGCTGAAGCATCAGGAGAATAGGAAGGAGCAAATGATGTGTGTAGACCTGCGTGTAGACTTGTAGTACAGTAGGAATAACACTTGGGTCATAAAAACATACTTTTATTGGTATACAATTAAAATATAGGCACACATTAAATAAGCAATGTCCAAAAAGGTTACAAAAAATTGTATTTTATACAAACACAGCTGATCCTAGATATTGTGTCTGTTTCTAGGGTTAGGCTATACTGGCCCTTCTAGTCCCTTAGGACACCCCACCTGTTACTGCAGTGAGGCATTCCTAGAGAATGCCAACCTGCCACAGGAACCTCCTATCTCTCCCTGGTTATGGAGGGAATGGAGGCACCGGGTGCAGTGTGTATAGCAAGTCACTAGTAGTTTACTAGCTGGTTTGTAGAAAACCTACACAAATTATTCGGTGAATATAGAATTTGTAAGCACATTTATATTTTGTACAGTGATTACATACAATATTGGTACAATTCAAGCCACATAATTCCAACTCGTTTCATTGTGGCGCATTTCAAAGCGGCACAACTCTTCAGGGACAAGTGCATAGGAGGCAGGAGTGTAGTTTCTCCTGTCACTTATCTCACTGAATAATAACACAGTGGTGATACGACAAACAGAGGTATAGATAATTCACTGGTATGCTTAGAGAGGCCCAGGTAGAACTTTAAGATGTAGGTGGTGGTCCAAAGATTGTGTTCCCTCTTGTAGGAAGATATTTGGTATATGCAGTCCTCAGATGAGCCTTTATATGAGGGAACTTGTATATGGTCACCCAAAAGAGGATGATCCTACCAAAAAGTTAGGGCAGTACCAGATGGTGTCCAAGTGGAAGTGTTAGGAGCCATGGGGATGCTAAGTCACCTACAGTAAGCTGTGTTGATGAGTAGTGTTGAGCGGCATAGGCCATATTCGAATTCGCGAATATTCGCGAATATATGGACGAATATTCGTCATATATTCGCGAATATTCGCATATTCGTAATACTCTCGTTTTATTTTCACATATGCGAAAATGCGCACATGCGAACATTTTCATATGTGAAAATTAGCATATACGAAAATTAGCATAAACAGAAATTCGCATATGCGAAAATTAGCATATGTAAATTTTCGCATATGCGAAAAGTCGCACACCAGTCTCATACAGTAGTATTAGAGCCTTCTTTACACCACACAAGCTGGAAGCAGAGAGGGGTGATCACTGTGATGTGTTCTGTGAAAAAAAAAAAACAATAAAAAAAAAAAACAACAATATTCGTAATTCCGAATATATAGCGCTATATTCGCGAATATTCGCGAATTCGCGAATATGCGATATTCGCGAATAAAATTCGTATTGCGAATATTCGCGAGCAACACTATTGATGAGCAGCATCTGCAGGGACTACAATTTTTGTATCATTTTTTGACATTCCTTATTTAATGTGTGCCTATATTTTAATTGTATACCAATAAAAGTATGTTTTTATGACCCAAGTGTCATTCCTACTGTATGTGAAGCATCAGGAGACCATTTAGTGTCTGAATGGCACAGCCTGAAGTTGGCAGCAGCATGAGTAGACGCTAGGGCTTCACAATCCCTAAGATTAAAAGACGAATTTTGAAATTTAAATTAAAGATTTAGGGTAGCTAGTGCTACCATAAAAAATGTTTAGGCCCAGACTCAGACCCAGCAGTATCCGTAAATCATATATTGGCTGAATGACAGCCTTAAATTGGATGAAACATGAGGAGACCATATAGTGTCTGAATGGCACAGCCTGGAGGCATGAGACCATTGGAATTTAAGTTTTTTAAATAGAAATTTAAGATTTTGAAATTTAAATTGAGGATTTTGAAATTTAAATTGAGGATTTTGAAATTTAAATTGAGGATTTTGAAATTTAAATTTTAACTCCCAAGTTTTAGTTTAATGGGCCCCGGCGTGTGGGTACAAAGGACCAAATCTAACAAGGAGTCACATGTCACATGGCAGCATAATAACAGAGCCTGGAGGTGGCATCCGTATGAGGAGACCATATAGTGGCTGAATGGCACAGCCTGGAGTTGGCTGCAACATGAAAAGAGACCATGTAGTGGCTGAATGAGACAGCCTGGAGGTGCCATCAGTATGAGGAGACCATTGTTACGTTATGTGCTCCGGCCACACACGTATGCGAGTCCCAGTCCGTCACTCACCTGGTGCTTCTCCTGCCCCAGCCTCTGCCTCACTGCTCCGGTGCACGTGTCCCCATCCCCTAGGGTGCGCGCCGAAGCTTTAAGATTTAAAGGGCCAGTGCGCTCATTAGTGTGATTCACCTGTGGCTCATTTATATATTCCTCCACCCTCCTCACTCCCCTGCCAGATCTTTGTTGCCTTGAGCCTGAGAGAAAGCATTCCTGTTTCTGCCTTGCCGTCTATCTGATCCTTTGCTTTGTGACTCGACCTTGCTTCTCTGCTACCTGCCTATTGACCTCCTGCTACGTCCTGACTATGTAAACGTGCCACCTGCCCTGACCTTCTGCTATCCAGACTACGAGCTACCTTATCCCTCCTGTGCCTCGCATCTCCTCAGCTGCCTGTGTGGTAGAGCCGTGCCAGGGGTAGCGACCTGGGTGCTGCCTGCCGCAGCAAGTCAATCCCGCTGTGTCGCACACTGTGACAGGACCAATGGCCTGAGAGCATGGAGGAGGAAGCGGCGTGACCTGTCCATGTTGGTTTTGTGGCTGTTCAGGAACCACATTCACCCAGTGAGCCGTAAAGGACATGTATTGTCCCAGACCACAGTTACAGCTCCAAGCGTCAGTGCTGCCATGCACTTTGGTACACACTGACAGGCTCCAGGACTGGACTACCTTCTCTTCTACAAAATTGTGCAGGGCTGTTGCTGCCTTCTTCGGAAACAAATCATGGCTTGGCACGCTCCACCTCGGCTTGGCACAAGCCATCAGTTCTCTGAAAGGTGCAGAGTCCACCACTTGAAAAGGGAGGGACTGAGGCACCAGCAACTTGGACAGGGGCACATTCAGCTTCTGCACCATTGGATGATTGGGCGCATACTGTTGTCTCTTGGACATGGCTTCGCCAATGGTTTGTTGGCGGAATGGCTGACTAAAAGTAGGAGGAGCAGGAGCATCTGGAGCGACAGAAGGAGGGAATGAAACACAGCTCCCTTCGGCTGAGGTGGTGGAGCCTTGGCTGGCTGAAAGAGGGAGCAGCGTGCCACTTGGTGATGCAGCAGGCTGGACCACTACATCGGAGCCACGGTTCTCCAAGGCCGCTTTATGGTGGCGAAGCATATGTTGATGCAGGGCCGTGGTGCCATAATTGGGACCCTGGCCCCGCTTCACTTTCTGCCGACATATCTTGCATGTGGCTATGTGAATGTTTGATGAAAAGTTGTCACACCGCCAAGTAGCTGATTTTCCCACCAACAGTCCGCACTAATTGACTGCTACTACCGCTGTCTCCAGGAACCCCTGTTCCACTACTTCCCGGGAAGGTAGGCTGCCGTTAAGCCACTCCTCTGGCCTCTGCCACTCCTCTGTGCATGTCCTGGCACTTCTCTGCGTGACATAGTTAGTGCGTATATGAGGGGAGTACAATATGCTTAAAACAGTATTTGTCTAGAACAGCAGCAGGTGTGTACTTTTGCCTGGAATTTCACAGTATCTAGGCCCTTGACAGATTAACAGGTACAAAAAAGTACACTTCTTATATATAGAAGTGGTGTGCACTTATGAGGGCAGAAAAATGCGCTACAGTACGCTTAATAAACGTATTGGAGTAAAAGCACAAGCCGGTGACTACTTTTGCCTGGACCTGCACAGTATCTAGGCCCTTGACAGATTAACAGGTACAAAATAGTACACTACTTAGATGCACATATGTGGTATGCACTTATGAGAGCAGAAAAATGCTCTACAGTATGCTTAATAAACATATTGCAGTAAAAAAACAGCCGGTGATTACTTTTGGCTGTCCTTTCACAGTATGTAGGCCCTTGACAGATTAACAGGTACAATATAATACACTACTTAAATGTACGTATGTGGTATGCACTTATGATGGCAGAAAAATGCATTACAGCTCACTTAAAAAAGTATCTGAGTAAAAACACAAGCCGGTGAGTAGTTTTGCCTGGACTTTCCCAGTATCTAGGCCCTTGACAGATTAACAGGTTTAAAATAGTACACTACTTAGATGTAGGTAAAAATGCGCTACTGTACGCTTCTAAAAATTATTTGAGTAAAACACCAGCCGGTGATTACTTTTGGCTGTCCTTTCACAGTATGTAGGCTCTTGACAGAATAACAGGCACAAAATAGTACACCACTTAGATGTAGGTATGTGGTATGCACTTATGAGGGCAAAAAAATGCGCTACTGTACGCTTCAAAAATTATTTGAGTAAAACACCAGCCGGTGATTACTTTTGGCTGTCCTTTCACAGTATGTAGGCCCTTGACAGATTAACAGTAGTGTTGAGCGGCATAGGCCATATTCGAATTCGCGAATATTCGCGAATATATGGACAAATATTCGTCATATATTTGCGAATATTCGCATATTTGTAAGATTCTCGTTTTATTTTCGCATACGCGAAAATTCGCGCATATGAAAATTAATATATGCGAAAATTAGCATATACAAAAATTAACATAATTGAAAATTTGCATATGCGAAAATTAGCATATGCAAAAGCGAGGGATAGGCGTGGACCGTGCTGGTGGACCGGTTCTAAGAGGCTACTGGTGTTCACCAGAGCCCGCCGCAAAGCGGGATGGTCTTGCTGCGGCAGTAGCAACCAGGTCGTATCCACTAGCAACGGCTCAACCTCGCTGACTGCTGAGAAGGCGTGGGACAGAAGGACTAGGCAGAGGCAAGGTCAGACGTAGCAGAAGGTCGGGGCAGGCGGCAAGGTTCGTAGTCAAGGTGGATAGCAGGAGTTCAGGTAACACAGGCTTTGGACAACACTAAACGCTTTCACTGGCACAAGGCAACAAGATCCGGCAAGGGAGTGCAGGGGAAGTGATCAGATATAGCCAGGAAGCAGGTGGAAGCCAATTAAGCTAATTGGGCCAAGCACCAATCATTGGTGCACTGGCCCTTTAAGTCTCAGAGAGCTGGCGCGCGCGCGCCCTAGAGGGCGGAGCCGCGCGCGCCAGCACATGACAGGAGGGGCCCGGGACGGGTATGTGACATGGGATGCGATTCGCGAGCGGGCGCGTCCCCGACGGCTATGTCAGTGCAGCGCTCCCGGTCAGCGGGACTGACCGGGGTGCTGCAGGGAGAGAGACGCCGTGAGAGCTCCGGGGAGGAGCGGGGACCCGGAGCGCTAGGCGTAACAGTACCCCCCCCTTAGGTCTCCCCCTTTTTTTGTCCGACAACTGCTTTACCTGGGACGAGGACACCGGGAGTGAATGGAGGGTTTCCTCAAAGGCAGGCAGTACAGCAGGAGTGGGAATGGGGAGGGAGGGCAGAGGGTGAAGCTTGGCACGGGGCAGGGTGACACAAGGACGGGGGCCATGAGGAGGCACTGAGGCTTGCCTGACGGGACTGGGAGGGGGGGAGAGGCATCTCTTGTGGCAAGCAGAGTCCCAGTTCTTGATCTCCCCGGTGGTCCAGTCAAGGGTGGGAGAATGAAGCCGGAGCCATGGCAGACCGAGGAGGACCTCAGAGGTACAGTTGGGAAGGACGAATAACTCAATCCTTTCGTGGTGGGGTCCAATGCACATTAAGAGGGGTTTTGTGCGGTAACGCACGGTGCAATCCAATCTGACTCCGTTGACCGCGGAAATGTAGAGCGGCTTGACGAGACGGGTCACCGGGATGCAGAATTTATTCACCAAAGACTCCAAAATAAAATTCCCAGAGGCACCAGAGTCCAAGCAGGCCACGGCTGAGAGGGAGGAGTTGGCTGAAGGAGAAATCCGCACGGGCACCGTGAGACGTGGAGAAGCAGACTTAGAACCAAGAGACGCCACACCCACGTGAGCTGGGTGCGTGCGTGCGTTTCCCAGACGTGGAGGACGGATAGGGCAATCCACCAAGAAATGCTCGGTACTGGCACAGTACAGACAAAGATTTTCTTCCCTACGGCGATTCCTCTCTTCCTGGGTCAGGCGAGACCGATCCACTTGCATGGCCTCCTCGGCGGGAGGCCCAGGCGTAGACTGCAAAGGATGCTGTGGGAGAGGTGCCCAGAGATCTAAGTCTTTTTCCTGGCGGAGCTCCTGATGTCTCTCAGAAAAACGCATGTCAATGCGGGTGGCCAAATGGATAAGTTCTTGCAGGTTGGCAGGAATCTCTCGTGCGGCCAGCACATCCTTGATGCTACTGGATAGGCCTTTTTTAAAGGTCGCGCAGAGAGCCTCATTATTCCATGATAATTCAGAAGCAAGAGTACAAAATTGGATGGCGTACTCGTCCACTGAAGAATTACCCTGGACCAGGTTCAGCAGGGCAGTCTCGGCAGAAGAAGCTCGGGCTGGTTCCTCGAAGACACTCCGGACTTCAGCGAAGAAGGACTGGACTGTGGCTGTGGCAGGATCATTGCGGTCCCAGAGCGGTGTGGCCCAAGACAAGGCCTTTCCTGAAAGAAGGCTCACTACGAACGCCACCTTAGACCGTTCTGTAGGAAACAAGTCCGACAACATCTCCATATGCAGGGAACATTGAGACAAAAATCCACGGCAGAGTCTAGAGTCCCCATCAAATTTGTCCGGCAGGGACAAACGGAGGCTAGGAGCGGCCACTCGCTGCGGAGGAGGTGCAGGAGCTGGCGGAGGAGATGGTTGCTGCTGTAGCAGAAGCAGAAGTTGCTGTAACGTGGCGGTCAACTGCGACAGCTGCTGTCCTTGTTGGGCAATTTGCTGCGATTGCTGAGCGACCACCGTGGTAAGGTCAGCGAGACTTGGCAGCGGCACCTCAGCGGGATCCATGGCCGGATCTACTGTCACGATTCGGCTTACAGGTAGTGGATCCTCTGTGTCAGCGAGGGATAGGCGTGGACCGTGCTGGTGGACCGGTTCTAAGAGGCTACTGGTGTTCACCAGAGCCCGCCGCAAAGCGGGATGGTCTTGCTGCGGCAGTAGCAACCAGGTCGTATCCACTAGCAACGGATCAACCTCGCTGACTGCTGAGAAGGCGTGGGACAGAAGGACTAGGCAGAGGCAAGGTCAGACGTAGCAGAAGGTCGGGGCAGGCGGCAAGGTTCGTAGTCAAGGTGGATAGCAGGAGTTCAGGTAACACAGGCTTTGGACAACACTAAACGCTTTCACTGGCACAAGGCAACAAGATCCGGCAAGGGAGTGCAGGGGAAGTGATCAGATATAGCCAGGGAGCAGGTGGAAGCCAATTAAGCTAATTGGGCCAGGCACCAATCATTGGTGCACTGGCCCTTTAAGTCTCAGAGAGCTGGCACGCGCGCACCCTAGAGAGCGGAGCCGCGCGCGCCAGCACATGACAGGAGGAGCCCGGGACGGGTAAGTGACATGGGATGCGATTCGCGAGCGGGCGCGTCCCGCTGTGCGAATCGCATCCCCGACGGCCATGTCAGTGCAGCGCTCCCGGTCAGCGGGACTGACCAGGGCGCTGCAGGGAGAGAGACGCCGTGAGCGGTCCGGGGAGGAGCGGGGACCCGGAGCGCTAGGCGTAACATGTATTGTGTAAAAAAAAAAAAAAAAACAACAAAAAAAAAACGAATATTCGTAATTACGAATATATAGTGCTATATTCGCGAATATTCGCAAATTCGCGAATATGCGATATTCGCGAATAAAATTCGTATTGCGAATATTCGCGAGCAACACTAATTAACAGGCACAAAATAGTACACCACTTTGATGTAGGTATGTGGTATGAACTTATGAGCGAAGAAAAATGCTGTACAGTACGCTTAAAAAAAAACTATTTTAGTAAAACACCAGCTGGTGATTACTTTTGCCTGGACTTTCACAGTTTCTAGGCCCTTGACAGATTAACAGGTACAAAATAGTACACTATTTAGATGTACGTATTTGGTATGTACTTATGAGTGCAGAAAAATGCGGTACAGAACGCTTAAAAAAAAGTATTTTTGCACAACACCAGCAGAACACAACAGTGCTGCAGCTCAAAAAGGCTGCGTACTAAACACAAAATTTTACTCTGTCAAAGACTATTAGGAATGGCCTGCTGGGTATTATACTGTCTATAGACTAGTATAACCAGAAGATGATTTGTTGTGGAACAAAGACACAGAATTGTGCTAAAAAAATCTTCCTGCCTCCTCTGCTAAGGTTTATGAAGTTGAGGCAGCTTGTTGAAATGTATGAGGCTACACGCAGCTCTCTGCCCCTCTCTGTAATACAATGCTGAAGAAAGTGACTGAGAGGTTAATGGCTGCAGTAAAAATCCTTTTCAGTGTAAAAAATACTGCTCTCTGTCCACCAGAACGCTGATATGACTAGTATGTGAAACACTGCTGGACTGAGCTTTTCTGTTCAACACACACAGCGATATCCATCCTATCTCTCTGCAGTGTAATGAATGATATGACGAGCCACAAAATGGCTGCCAAATATATAGGGCTGTTAAATCACAGGGGTGACTGGCTGCTGATAGGCTGCATCCTGCATGTGATTCAGGGTCATCTGCCATTTTAGATGCCCTGGAGCCTGGACTGCTGGAAATGGAGTTTAATGCAGTGATTCACGTGTTAGAATTGCAGCGATATTCGCATTTGTTGCAAATCGAATATTTCATGAAATTCGTAACGAATTTGGGTTCATCAGCTTCGATTCGCTCATCTCTACTGAACACCACGTATCTCTAAGTTGGTGGATACTGATATTAAAATTTTTCTAATAAAGAAAAAGTTTTATCCAAGATCTCCAGCTGGAATTTTCCTTTTCTTTTGGACCAATATAGAACAGTTAGAATTTTATATATTATCATACCTTTCTATCTCTGGATTGTAGAGTTTGATACATGTAAATATAGCTCTTTACCAGTGGGAAATGGAAGAACGTCACGGTATTTGAGCAAGTTAAGCCAAATATAAACCATATTACAGAAAGCCATAAATTTTCTGTTAAAACACCACTTTGTGTTGGAGGGAATATAGTGCAACCTGACCCTACTGTACTTAAGTAGTTTATTCAGATGTGCAACATTTTGCTTTCTTGTAAAATAAAGAAGATTGTCTTAAACATCTGTTAATGTGGTCTTTATGGATCACTTGTATAATATGTTCTGTCTATGTTTTCTTTTGATTAAGAAAGAAAAGCACAAAACTGATTATAGAAAAACATTTACATGAGGGGGACATAAAATGATGAATTGTAATAAAATAAAACTACGACAGAAAATGTATTAATGGAAACTGTGCAGCTGTTCTTGCAATGAGTTGCTCGCATATTAAAGGTTATTGGTTTTCTTAAAATGCACAGTAAGGTTTTTAATTTGCTTTACTTAAAGGTATTATTTTTAATTATAAGAAAGTAGTTCAAGGGCAGGAGAAGGTCAGGTAAAAATATCTGTTTCCTTACAGTTTCCCACAGACATTACCTTATGTTTTCCCGCAGACGACTTAAAGAAGCCTTAGGTTTTTGTAACTTCCTGTTAAAGTCTCTTGCAATTATGCTTTCTTAAAGAACAGGAACACATGGTATGTGTGAATTTTAGATTACATGATCCTTACATATCAAAGTGGTCCATTTAGCTAAGCCATTTGTATTAAGGGAAAATAGTAAAACATCTAAATTTATTGTGGGAGATGAATAACACTACCTATGTAAAATAAATAAATAAATAAATAAATAAATTGGCATACATGACTTGCAACACATAAAAAAAAAAAGTTTTACATGCTTTTAGATACACTTCACAAATGTGTATAGTTTAACAGAAAATGCATGTGGTCTTTCTAAAAAGATTCTGATTTCCAGAACAGGACACAACTTCAGCTGAGTCCTGCAGCCCCCACTTTCTGAGACAAATTGTTCTTGGTAATTCCAGGCGGCTCAGCCAATCACCACCTAGGGCGGGACACTGCTGTGTTTGGTTGAATGTGCCGGTAGTGCCAAGACCAGTTCATCTTGGAAGGTAGGGACCAGAGCACTCAGCGGAAAGTGCCGTGCCCCATTCTGATAGGTGCACATGATCAGTGAATTGTTTGTGCATCCCCTTGCTTCCATCTTTTGTTGAATGCACATCCCCTATTACACTGGAAGATGTGTGGCCAGCAAACAATGATTTTTGATCAAGTCAGAATCAAGTATTTGCTCATTTGTTGGCCTATTACACAGGGGGATATCATCTATTAAGCCAATAATTGCTCAGTGCAACAGAGGATTACCTATAGATGCAGAGACAACAATAGAACCTGGGCCGCTGCCTCAGAGGCCCCAAAAGTTTTTATTTTCACACAAGTTATTATCAGGATTAAAATGGTGTAATGTAAGAGAGTGAACTTATTCCTCTGTCCAAAAGGATAGATTCCCATGTCTGGTTAACCTTACTAAAAACCTATCTCAAACAAAAGCAATAGGATAATTTTAAACAGATAGATCTGGATTCTGTAAGTTTGTTTGAGTTGTTATGGACGTATCCAAAATCTCATTTTTATGAAGGTTCATTTGGGGAGGGAATAGCTGGAACAAATGTAAAAACTAAACATTAAAGGAAAACTGTTAGCCAGTTCACCCTCACTAAACCCACTAAATCACATACTGGGTGATAGTGTGGGTGAACTGGAGTCCACGAGGGGTCACTTACTTTAGTGTGTGCCTTGGCCTCTGAGTTGTGCCCCGATAAAGTTATGTTTGTCTTCTCTGTTGTAGCGCTTTGAAGGCGGTCCCCCGGCATCCATATTTCTTTGGGTCCTGGAGGAACGGGCTAAACCCGCCCCCATGGTTTGCAAATTCATTTTCTTCACATAGCCCCGGAGCGCAGTGCTCTGTCTGCAGAGCGCATGCGCGTGAAGATTTTATGCAGCTGTCACGTCCTGATTACAGTGTGAGTGCTGTGCATCCCGGAGAGCACTCTGCGCAGTGTAACTGCGCATGCGCTGGGCCCGTGCTGCAGAAGTCAGGAGTAGCAAGGGCCCGGAGTTACACTGTGCAGAACACTCTCTGGGGATGCACAGCTCTCACGTCATCAGAAAAATTAATATGCAAACCATGGGGGCGGGCTTAGGCCCCTTCCTCTGGGACCCAAAGAAATATGGATGCCGGGGGACAGCCTTCAAAGCGCTACTACAGAGAGGACAAACAGAATTTATCAGGTAACAACTCCGCGGCCAAGGCACACACTAAAGTAAGTGACCCCTCATTGGACTCCAGTTCATCCAGACTATTAACCAGTATATTGGGTTTAGTGTGGGTGAACTGGCTGACAGTTTTACTTTAACTGAATGAAAAAAGATAAAGAAATGGTTATTATCTTTCTCCAGTTAAAACATCTCTTAACTTCTTTAACCTATGATGTGCTGACTCTTAATAAGACATTCCCTTTTCTTCTGCACTTTTTGGGTCAAGATTACAGCAGAGCATTGCTCTTCCCATCTCCAGTCACTGTCAGGTTCCAGTCCTGCTACAGTACTGCTGACACAGTTGCACCACTACTACTAATTTTATATGCCTCCTTTCCAGTGGCTGGCGCAGTGCTCAGCTGTAAAACTACAGTGGTATCTGTGCCATTAGGTATGGCAGGGTCTCCAGAAAACTGCTTTCAATCTCCAGACAAGGTGTCACCCAAAATGGCTACTAAGAGCCCCATTCCCACCAACATTGTCCCACCTCTGAAGTGGCTCATTGTCACTGTGGAGCACATGTTCCCAGACAGGAAACAGCTACAACAAGCAAAAGAAAATGAAACACAGTTTCTACAACAACAGATGTTTACACAAAAATACATTTTAAAACAGGAGGGTGATTACCAACACCCTCTTTTTTGCTGGCACTATGTGTCACTATTCATCTTCACAAAATATGTTACTTTGCCATAAAGCTGTGAAGACCAGTAAAGTACTTAAGCAGCAATTGCTAAATAGAGATCAAGATTAAAGGGATACTCCGGGGAACTGAAATGTATCCCCGACCAATGGGACCCCTTACGATCTCCTGTATAGGGGCCCAAGCTACTTACCGAGGGCAAGTGACAGCCTACCCAGACGGGCTACCATCTCAGCTGCTGAGCGGGTTGTCACTTGTATTCGTCTTCGAAGGTGGGGGCTGGAGTGCGGGTAAATAGCGGTGCCCCATACAGGAAATTACATGGGGCTACTTTCATTAGTGCCCCAAAATGGTCTTTGAGGATGGCTTTTTCTACACCACTTACTGGTTCACGACTGTTCCATATACCTTATTATTATATTTTTTTTGCCAAAAACAGCACCACTCCTGTCCACAGGTTGTGTCTGATATTGCAGCTCACCTCCATTAATATGAATGGAGCTGAGCTGCAGTACTTCACGAATCCTTTGAATGGGAGTGTTGCTGTTTTTGCAAAAAGAAAAAAGCTGCATTTTATTAAAGGGGAACTCTGGTGGAAACAAGTAGAAAACAAATGTTTTCAAATCAACTGGTGCTGGAAAGTTAAACTGATTTGTAAATGACTTATATTGAAAAACCTTAATCCTTCCAGTACTTATCAGCTGCTGTATTCTACGGAGAAAATTGTGAATTTATTTTCTGTTTGACCACAGAGCTCTCTGCTGACACCTGATGTCTGTATCAGGAACTGCCCAGATTAGAAGCAAATCCCCATAGAAATTCTTTCCTGCTCTGGACAGTTCCTGACACGGGCAGAGGTGTCAGTAGAGAGTACTGTGGTAAGAAAGGAAAGAACTTCACAAATGTCTCTGTAGTATATCTGTAGCATACAGCAGCTGATAAGTACTAGAAGGGTTAAGATTTTTAAACAGAAGTGATTAACAAATCTGTTTAACTTTTTTGCACCAGTTGATTTGAAAAAAAAATTTCCACCGGAGTTCTCCTTTAACACTGAAAATCTCTAAATTGTTTGTCTTTCTTATGGTTTCTACGAATAAATTAGTCTATGCAAAGACTTTTTGTAGAACAACAACTGACATGGCTTCATTTACAATAGGAATATATATATATATATATATATATATATATATATTGTGAGAAGGTGAAAGGTATCGTGGTGGATGGGTGATATGTGTCACCAACGCTCCTGGCTTTGGTGAAGTAAGAGACGGTATTCATTCAGTGTCTGTGCTGCGATGCAGACTGACACTATGGCCGTAGTATGGCTGGAAGGCCAATCCGGGAGGGCTCTTACTGGGAATGACCAAGTGCAGGGTGGGGGTCATTCCCCACAATCTAAGCCACCTTTTGTTGGCCTTAAAGGCAACCTGTTTAAACAGGGCGATTTACTAGTTGCAGCTTACACTGCCAAAGAGAGTTGAGAGTGGAGTTCTTCCCTACGTTTGCTCCAAGGTTGGAAGCTGGAGAGCAGCCCGCCTGGAGGCCTGGAAAAGACTTGCTTGATGCTGCATGACATGGTCTGAGGTGTGATCAAACACCTAAGGAATACAGGTGGACGTTTTGTTATATTTTCCTTTGTTCTGCATTTAAAGACTGTTTGCTGTGTGACAAGTGTGAATAAAACACTGAACTTTGATTTAGAAAATACTGCTTCCTTGCCTCTATACTGCAACCGCACCTATTTGCAAGAGCGAGTCATCACATTTGGTTGAGGATGCGGGCATCGCAGTGAGGGCCGCAGTTGAATTGCAGTACGCGGTTGCCAAGAACTAAGCCCGGGAGGACCCGCTGGAGTAGTTGCTAGTGGCAACGAACCGCCGATAAGTGACTGTCCAGCTTCTGCAGTGATCCAGTGTTTGCAGTGTTGCCAAAATGGAGGCCGTGGTGAAAGCACTCATGGAGGCCAACTTGCAACAGCGGGAGACCAACAGGCACCAGCATGAGGCCAACAAGCACCAGCAGGAGACCAACCAGCTACTACTACAGCAGGTGATGGCGCTTCAAGCCGCAGCGATGACCCGGACCACCCCTGACGCCCGGAAGGCTGTTCGGTTGGAGATGCCTAAGATGACCCCTGAGGATGATGTCGAGACCTACCTGGCGGTCTTTGAAAAAGTGACCATGAGAGAGAGGTTACCCTGTGACCAGTTGGCTGAGGTCATTGCTCCATTCCTGACATCCGGATCCAAGCAGGCATATTTTGACTTGACCCGATGACCAGGCTGCGGATCATGACATCGTCAAGGGTGAGATCTTGGCAAGACTGGGAGTAAATGTGTGGGTCCGGGCCCAGAAAGTAAGGCAGTGATAATTTAAGCCAGGTGAGCCTGCCCGGCCGCAATATTATGACTTGTTGCAGCGGCTGCAGAAGTGGCTACAGCCGGATGGTCCTGAGTCCCACTGTCATGTTGGAGTGTATCCTGGCTGATATGTTCTGGAGGGCTCTGTCTTACACCCTCCAGAGCTGAATTGGCCAGGCATCCCATAGCAACGCACTGGGTATGGTTGACCTCGTAGAGAGGTTCGAGGCCACCGTAAAACTGCAGAAGGGGGCGGTTAAACCCAGGAGGACCCCATGTTTGCCCAGGTGCCTGGAAAGCCCTGCCCCATTGCTATATTTGGACTAAGTGTCCCCAGCGGCAGGAACCAATGGACACAAACTATGCACTCCGGCCGTCCCTGTATACCCAGAGACTGTGTCCCACTGGTATCCCCAGGGCATGAGACTCGGGTCACCTCTGCCAGGTGAAGGTGGGAGGTTATGTTGTGGAGGCACTGTTGGACTTGGGGAGTAAGGTGACCCTAGTGAGGTCCAACCTGGTGCCGCACACGGGCTACACAGGATGACAGGCTGGGGTATTGTGTATCCACGGGACCTTAAAGACTATCCCAATGCCCTGGTGACCGCGTCAACCCCAAACGGCCGATGGACTTATGAGGTGGTCGTGGCTACAAAGTTACCACACGAACTGATTATTGGGAGAGACTTTCCAGGGTTTGTGTCTTTGTGGGTCCAGATAAGAGCTCCACAGACCTGTGAGGCAGGGGTGTCTCCAATAGACTGGCCCTACTCAGGGGACACCCTGGAACCCTGGAAACCTGAGTTGGAAGCAACCACAGTTGGGATGACCACTCCTACAGTGGAAGAGACGGATACGTCTCCGCTGCATGCAATGGTAGGAGACGTGGAGGAGCTGCCGTCAGGTCCCGAGTTGGCAGACCTCAATGTCTCCGGAGAAAATTTCGGTACAGCACAGCATCAACACCCAACATTATCTCAAGCCTCGGAGAATGTCTTAATTGTAGAAGGTGCACCACAACAACCGGGGGTCGAGACTGTGTACCCCTGCTTTGTGGTCCATCAGGGGATGTTATACCAGGTAAATCAGGTGAGAATGTGGAACAATTGGTGGTACCTAAAGCATATCGGAGACTGGTGTTAGAGTTAGCCCATCAACATGTTCTAGGAGGGCACCTGGGCCAGCAGAAGACGTAGGACCAAATTTTGCAGCATTTTTACTGGCCCAGTGTGCATAAAGAGGTCGAGAGGTATTGTGAATCTTGCCCAACATGCCAAAAAACTAGCCCCCAGCCACATTACCGTAGTCCCCTAGTTCTGCTTCCGATTATCAAGGTCCCATTTGAACATATCGCTATGGATCTGGTAGGTCCATTGCCAAAATCCTCTAGGGGGCACCGACACATCCTGGTAGTCCTGGACTATGCGACTAGGTATCCCAAGGCGCTGCCTCTGTGACATACCTCGGCCAAACTCATAGATAAGAAGCTAATGGAGATGTTTTCCCGAGTGGGCTTACCTAAAGAAGTGTAGACTGACTAGGGCACCCCGTTTATGTCAAAAGTAATGATAGAGCTTAGTAAGTACTGCAGGTAAAACAGCTACGGACCTCCATGTATCACCTGGAAATGGACAGCCTGGTAGAACGGTTTAACATAACATAAAAAAATATGTTGAAGTGGGTGGTGGTTAGTGATGGAAATTTTTTTTTATCTTTATTGCCCTATCTCATGTTCGCAGTACGAGAAGTGCCCCAGGCCTCTACTAGGTTCTCGCCCTTTGAACTGCTATACGGCAGACATCCACGTGGTCTGTTAGACATAGCTAAAGAGGCGTGGGAACAACAGCCCACACCGCATAAAAGTGTAATTGAATATGTCACTCAGTTGCAGGAACAGATGGAAACAGTGTTACACCTGGTGAGGAAACATATGGCGGCAGCTCAGCGAGCTCAGAGCAGAGCTTATAATTGCCAGGCTTGGGTTCGAAATTTTAACCCCGGAGATCGGGTTCTGGTACCAACGGTCGACACTAAATTTCTGGCCAGGTGGCAGCATCCCTACGAAGTGATCGAAAAGGTAGGGGAGATGACGTACAGGGTACACCAGCCCGGGCGAAGAAAGCCAGAGCAAGTGTACCATGTAAACTTATTGAAACCTTGGAAAGATAGGGAGACTAGTGTGGATGACAGCCCCCGGCCAGGTTTGTTAGGGGTGGAATTTCCCATCCCTCAGTCTGGTGCGAGGGAAGCAGGTGCCACAGTGAAAATTGCTGACAGCCTTTCCCCTGCACAGACGAAGGAGGCCAGGGAGTTCGTCAGTAGGAACACCGACGTGTTCTCAGACCTTCCTGGGCATACTTCTGTCATCAGCCATGACATTGTCACTGAACCCCAGGTAAAAATATGGTTGAAACCATACCGGGTACCTGAGTCGCGGCAACAAGCCATCTCGAAAGAAGTACAGCAGATGTTAAAACTAGATGTCATCGAGGAATCAAAGAGTGAGTGGGCCAGTCCGATAGTCTTAATATCCAAGCCAGATGGTACGTTACGGTTCTGTAACGACTTCCGCAAACTTTATGAGGTGTCCAAGTTTGATGCATACCCCATGCCCCGAGTTCATGAGCTTATTGAAAGGTTAGGGCAGGCAGGTGCCCTTGACGAAGGCTGCCAAAGTGAAAACAGCCTTTATCACACCAGAAGGTTGGTTCCAGTACAAGGTATTACCCTTTGGTTTACATTATCTGCACGATATCATCATCCACAGTACAGACTGGGAGAGTCACCTTCCAAAAGTACAGGCAGTGGTAGACTCCCTTAGGAAGGCCGTAGGTTTGGAAAAAGTGTGCCATAGGTTTAGGAGAGACCAAATACTGTACCTGGGGCATGTCATTGGCCGTGGAGTTGTCAAACCCCACGTAAACAAAATAGAGGCCATTTGAAATTGGCCCCGACCTGTCACTACCCGACAGGTGAGGTCGTTCTTAGGAATGGTGGGTTACTATATGAGGTTTATCCCCCATTTTGCGACAGTGGCCGCGCCCTTAACAAACCTCCTGAAGGGACGCAAGTCCATCATGGTGTGTTGGAACGAATAGGCAGGGCAGGGAATTTGTGGCACAGACCAATGCCTCTGAGGTAGTTCTCGGTGCTATACTCTCCCAGGAAGTCAACGGGGAATAGCATCCCATTATCATTCTCAGCCACAAACTGACCCTGGCCGAGACCAGGTATAGTACAGTGGATAGAGAGTGCCTGGCCATTAAGTGGGCACTTGAGTCTCTCCGCTATTATCTGTTGGGCAGGAAATGTTGTCTTGTCATGGATCATTCCCCCCTTAAGTGGATGTGTCAAGCCAAGGACAAAAATGCCAGGGTCACTAGGTGGTTTCTGTCATTACAGAACTTCAAGTTTAGGGTTGAACACAGTGCGGGTCGTTTGCCAGGCAATGCCGATGCCCTATCACGAGTCCACTGTTGTACAAATGTTCACCCCTTCAGGCTTGAACAAAGGGGGGGGGAGGTATGTGAGAAGGTTAAAGGTATCGTGGTGGATGGACGATATGTGTCACCAAGGCTCCTGGCTTTGGTGAAGTAAGAGCCGGTATTCATTCAGTGTCTGTGCTGCGATGCAGACTGACACTATGGCCATAGTATAGCTGGAAGGGCAATCCGGGATGGCTCTTAGTGGGAACGACCAAGTGCAGGGTGGGAGTCATTACCCCCAATCCAACCTGTTTCACCAGCTCAGGGGGGATTTGCTTGTTGCAGCGGAGAGCAGAGTTCTTCCCTACGTTTGCTCCAAGGTTGAAAGCTGGTGAACATACTGCCTGTAGGCCTGGAAAAGACTTGCTTGATGCCGCATGGCATGGACTCAGGTGTGAACAAACACCTAAGGAATACAGGTGGACTTTTTGTTATGTTTTCCTTTGTTCGGCATTTAAAGACTGTTTGCTGTGTGACAAGTGTGAATAAAACACTGAACTTTGATTTGGAAAATACTGCTTCCTTGCCTCTATACTGCAACCGCACCTATATGCAAGAACGAGTCATCACAATATATATATATATATATATATATATATACACTGTGATCTATCTTGCAGATTTAGATTTCAAATGTACATTCCACATCATAGAAATAAATGTAACAAATTAGCTGTGATGCGGAATCTGCAGATACGACATTGTGTAACGAGAACACAGATTAACCCTATGAAATGGGGCAAATGCGCAGCACACAAACTCAAAATCCAGGGCAGTGAAATGGAAAAATCAATCTTGCGAATAAACATTGGCATCGCTAGAGTTGGTGTCACCTAGTGCAAAAGAAAATGGTGTCAGCCTCTTTCAAGTAATTTTTTCCCATATAACACTTTCAGGCCAGTAAGAGGTCTGACAGAGCTCCGTGGGGCTAAGGCTAAGTTTCTACTTGTTTTTTTTTTTTGTGGGCCAAAAATAAATAAATAAAAAGGATGCAGTAGTGATGGAAAAAAATGTATTTAACGAAATTCACATTTGTTATAACAACATTTTTATTAATTTTTAAAACAGGGATCAATTTATGTGGGCGGACAGGGCACTAAAAATGTAACCGACAATAATAAAAATGTAGTGTGTGGGTGTTTTTAAAATTTTAATTAAAGTTAAAACCCACATGTCGATTTTCTTGGTGTTTATTTACTCCCATAGACTTCTTTTGGAGAAAAACGCCACAATTTAAGGGAAAAAACGCCATAGGCTCAACAAGCTGCGACTTTGCAAAACCGCCAAGGAGCTGGAAAACACCAAAAAAGAGTGAAAAAAACACCAAAAGCATAAAAAAAAACGGCAAACTGAAAAACACAAAGTGGAAAAAGAATTTAGCGATTTCTCACTGATTTACAGCTAACATCTAGCCCCATTTTTTTTTCAATGAAAAAATGCCATGGGGGCCGTTTTGGCATTTTTGGGGGAAAAACTCACACAAAAAAAAAGCCTAAGGGTACGTTCTCATTAGTGCTTATTTAGCTGCGGATCAGCTGGTGAAGGCCCCGCTCTAGGCTGTCTTTACATGTGCCTGCTGGTAGCGTCGCACAATGCGACGGCTCACCATGCTCTGAGCTAGGCAGAGAGCTCCCGCGATGTGCGAGTATACTGCGACTCGCACATCGCAGTGTGCCTGCTGGTAGCGGCGTATTGCCACTACGAGCAGGCACATGTAATGTCAGCATAGAGCGGGCCTTCACCAGCGGATTTGCAGCGTAAAATACACTGAAAATCCGCTCGTGTGAATATATCCTAAAGGTTTACACGGTCTTCCAACACACTTTGCATAGTTTACTGGGCCACTTGTGTACTTGTGCATTTAAATGCTGCCACAGCTCCCTCAAAGATCTTTGTACATGCATACACATTCTGGGTATTATATATATATGATAATTAAAGGGGTACTCCGGTGAAAACTTTTTTTTTTTTTAAATCAACTGGTGCCAGAAAGTTAAAAAGATTTGTAAATTACTATTACAAAATCTTAATCCTTCCTGTACTTATTAGCTGCTGAATACTAAAGCAGAAATTCTTTTCTTTTTGAAACACAGAGCTATCATGAGCACAATGCTCTCTGCTGACATCTCTGTCCATTTTAGGAACTGTCCAGAACAGCATATGTTTGCTATGGGGATTTCCTTTTACACTGGCAGTTCCTAAAATGGACAGAGATGTCAGCAGAGAGCACTGATACATATATATAACTCAATGTGTGTGTGTTTGTATGTATGTATGTATGTATGTATTTTCCACAAAAACGTCAAAACGGCTAAAGATATTAACATGAAACTTGGCACACATGTTACTTATATGTCAACAACAAACATAGGATAGGTGATTTAACCCTTACTCACCCCCATTTGCCAGGGGTGGGGTTTATGTTTAAAGTCCCATACAACTCTATAGGAAATATATGTTACTGCATAACTTCCAAACGGCTGGAGATATTTCGATAATACTTGGTCACATGTTACTTATATGTCCACTTAAAATATAGGATAGTTAATTTAACCCTTAACCACCCCCATTTGTGAGTGTCAGGGTTTTTGTTTAAAGTCCCATGAAAATCAATGGGAAATGTATGTTCTCACATAACTTCTGTACGGCTGGAGATATTTTAATACCTGGTGCACATATTAGGAGGTCGGGAGAGGAGGTCGAGATAGGAGGACGGGATAGGAGGATGGGAATGGAGGTCGAGATAGGAGGTCAGGATAGGAGGATGGGATAGGAGGTCGAGATAGGAGGACGGGATAGGAGGTCGGGATAGGAGGTCGAGAAAGGAGGAGGGGAAAGGAGGATGGGATAGGAGGTTGAGTTAGGAGGTCAGGATATGAGGACGGGATAGGAGGACGGGATAGGAGGATAGGATAGGAGGTCGGGATAGGAGCACTGGATAGGAGGTCGAGATAGGAGTTCGGAATAGGAGGTCGAGTTAGGAGGATGGGATAAGAGGAGGGGATAGGAGGTGGGGATAGGAGGTGGAGATAGGAGGACCGGATAGGAGGTCAGGATAGGAGGTCGGGATAGCAGGACGGGATAGGAGGACGAGATAGGAGGACGGGATAGGAGGTCGGGATAGGAGGTCGGGATGTGGGGTTGGGATATGACAACAATATATGAGGACTGCATATGAAGTCAAAAGCTTCCTCCTTTGTTTATTTTCCTCCCCAAAAAGGATTAGGAAGGAAAAATAGGGCAACGCCGGGTACTCAGCTAGTATATATATAAAAAGCAAAATCATCTGTAGTTGCAGTATCTTGTAATACAAGATACTGCAACTACAGATGATTTTGCTTTTTGCATCACTGGACTAATACGGCTACTCCTAACTACTCTCTATATATTCTATTTGTGAAGTGAAATTAAAACACAATTTGCAACTGTTAGAAAGTTTCGTTTTTAGTAAAAATGCACTTCGTTGCACTTTTTAGTAAAAATGTTAACTTTCTTCTGTAGGTCCAAATGATACCCAATTTATATAGGTTTTGTTTTATTTTACTACATTTAACTGTACGCCCCCTTTCCTGAGTCGTTAAGAACTCAGGACGTAAAGGTACACCCTGCGTGTCTCTGCCGCTTGTCTGGTGGGGAACGGGATGCCTGCTGCAATCATTCAGCAGGCATCCCATGCCAACACCTGGGGGGGTCCTGAGACCAATTCAGATGGGCGATCTTCAGCGAATCCGAGTCATATGGGTCGCCGGTGACCCGGTGACCCGTAAAATAAGGTGGATCGGGGCGGTCCAAGACAGCCCCGAAACCCCACTGAAGGGATAGGAGTGAGGTGGTAGGGATGACACCCCTCCTATCCCTGCTTTTGGTCGGTCAGAAGCAACCGACCAAAAGAAGATCAGGGGGGGGGGGGTTAAAGTTCGGTTCCCCCATGGTAATTCGGGCAGAGCGGGGGAACTGTCCTGCAAGCGGCACCGGAGGTCCCTTAGCCAGAGCGGGCAGTGATCGGCGGAGGGTGATCCTCCTCTGCAAGAGGCGGCGATCCTTCAACTAAGCGGTGAGTTGTTGCCTAGCAACATTTGGTGGGCCACAGTTTGGAGATCACTATACAGTGGTCTCTAAACTGTAGCCCTCCAGATGTTGCAAAGCTACAAATCCCAGCATGCCCAGACAGCAACCTGCTGTGTGGGCATGCTGGGATTTGTAGTTTTGCAACATCCGGAGGGTCACAGTTTAGAGACCACTGTATAGTGTTCTCTAAACTGTGGTCCTCTAGATCTTGCAAAATTACAACTCCAAGCATGCCCACACAGCAGTTTGCTGTCTGGGCATGCTGGGATTTGTATTTTTGCAACATCTGGAGGGCCACGGTTTGGAGATTACTGTGCGGTCTCTAAACTGTGGTCCTCCAAATGTTGCATAACTACAACTCCCAGCATGCACGCACAGCAAACAGCTGTCTCGCCATGCTGGGAGTTGTAGTTGCGTGTCTCCAGCTGTTGCATAACTACAACTCCCAGCATGCCGTTCGGCGATCAGTACATGCTGGGGGTTGTAATTTTGCAACAGCTGGAGGCACACTGGTTGGAAAATACAGAGTTAGGTAACAGAACCTTACTCAAGGTTTTCCAACCAGTGTGTCTCCAGCTGTTGCAAAAGTACAACTCCCAGCATGCACGGTCTGACAGTGCATGCTGGGAGTTGTACTTTTGCAACAGCTGTAGGTTTGCCCCCCCTCCCCCAAATGTGAATGTACAGGGTATGTACAGCGGTTTACAGTGAGTTTCCTGCTTCAAGTTTGAGCTGCGGCTAATTTTCCGCTACAGCTCAAACTCCTAGCGGGAAACTCCCCATAAACCCCCGCCAGTGTGAATGTACCCTAAAAACACTACACTACACTACACTACATAAAATAAAAAGTAAAACACTACTTATACACACCCTTACACTGCCCCCCCCCTTTCCCCCAATAAAAATGAAAAAACTTCTTGTATGGCAGTGTTTCCAAAACGGTGCCTCCAGCTGTTGCAAAACAGCAACTCCCAGCATTACCGGACAGCCACTGACTGTCCAGGTATGCTGGGAGTTTAGCAACAGCTGGAGGTACCCTGTTTGGAAATCACTGGCGTAGAATATTTTTGGTAGTGGAGGCAATTGTAAGGCTATATTCACACGGCAGAATTTCCGCTCATCCTCCCCAATTCAACTTACGCTTTTGTGCTGAATTGGTGCGGAATCCAAGCGGAAATTCTGCAGAAGTATGAATGGGAGTGTGGACTCCCATAGAAGTAGTGTTGCTCGCGAATATTCGCAATTCGAATTTTATTCGCGCATATCGCATATTCGCGAATTCGCGAATATTCGCGAATATAGCGATATATATTCGTAATTACGAATATTCTTTTTTTTTATTTTTTTTTATTCTTTTCACAGTACACATCACATTGATCATCCCTCTCTGCTTCCAGCTTATGTGGTGTAAGAAGACTCTAATACTACTGTGTGAGACCGGTGTGCGAATTTTCGCATATGCGAAATTTGCATATGCTAATTTCCGCATATGCGAATTTCCGTGTATGCTAATTTTTTTGTATATGCAAATTTTCGCATATGTAAATTTTCGCACACCCGAATATTCGCTTATATATGCGAAAATAAAACGAGAATATTACGAATATGCGAATATTCGCAAAATATGACGAATATTCGTCCATATATTCGCGTATATTTGCGAATTCGAATATGGCCTATGCCGCTCAACACTACATAGAAGTGTATTAAGCTTTAATTTGAGGAGGAATTCCTCAAGCAGAATTCCGCTTGAGGAAATTCTGCCATGTGAATAGGGCCTAACGCTTGCATCCGGGTCCACCCCTATTGCAAATCCCTAATTTAGGCCTCAAATGCACATGGCGCTCTCTCACTTCGGAACCCCGCCATATTTCAAGGAAACAGTTTAGGGCCTCATATGGGGCATTTCCGTACTCGGGAGCAAGTGTGTTACAAATTTTGGGGGGCTTTTTCTCCTTTTACCCCGTATGAAAAGGAAAAGTTGGGTTCTACACCAGTCTGTTAGTGTTAGGGGAGCCAAGAAGATAATCTTATGAGGAAGAACAGAAAAGTGTCAGATTTTTTTACACTAACATGCTGGCGTTGCCCCAAACATAATTTTCACAAGAGGTAAAAGGAAAAAAAGACCCCCAAAATTTCTCCTGAGTACGGAAATACCTCATATGTGGACGTAAAATGCTCTGCGGGCACACAACATGGCTCAGGAGTGAGAGAGCACCATGTCCATTTGAGGCCTAAAGTGGTGATTTGCACAGGGGTGGCTGATTTTACAGTGGTTAAAAATTTATACCCATGTGTGACCCCATTTTGGAAACTACATCTCTCATGGAACGTAACAAGGATTATAGTGATCCTTAACACCCCACAGATGCTTGACGAATTTTCGTTAAAGTTGGATGGAAAAAATGGAGAAAAAAAATTTCACTAAAATGCTGCGGTTACCCTAAATTTTTCATTTTCACAAGGGAAATTAGGAAAAATGCCCCCCAAAATTTGTAACCCCATTTCTTCGGAGTAAGAAAGGAGCACCATTGGGCTTTAGGAGAGGAAATTTGCCCAGAATTGAAGGCCACATGTGTTTGCAAAGCCCCCATAGAGCCAGAACAATGGTCCACCCCACATGTGACCACATTTTGGAAACTAAACCCCTCATGTAATGTAATAAGGGGTACAGTGAGCATTTACGCCCCACAGGTGTCTGACAGATTTTTGGAACAGTGGTCCGTGAAAATGAAAAATGTAATTCTTTAATTGCACAGCCCACTGTTCCAAATATCTGTTAAAGGCCAGTGGGGTGTAAATGCTCACTGCACCCCTTATTAAATTCTGTGAGGGGTGTAGTTTCCAAAATGGGGCCACATGTGGTGGTGGGGTCGACTGTTCTGGCACCACGGGGGCTTTGTAAACGCACATGGCCCGTGACTTACATTCCAAACAAATTTTCTCTCCAAAAGCTCTCTTTTCTTCTGAGCATTGTAGTTTGCCCGCAGAGCACTTTACATCCACATATGAGAAATGGTGTTACAAATTTTGGGGTGGATTCTCTCCAATTACGTCTTGTAAAAATGTGAAATTTGGGGGAAAAAATGCATTTTTAGTGAAAAAAAAATTCGTTTACACATCTGATTTTAACAAAAAGTCATCAAACACCTGTGGGGTGTTAAGGCTCCCTGTACCCCTTGTTACGTTCCTTGAGGGGTGTAGTTTCCAAAATAGTATGCCATGTGTTTGACAAGAGTTAACAAACAATATGAATGTAATTTTGAATACTTTGAGGGGTTCAGTTTCTATAATGGGGTCATTTATGGGGTATTTTTTCACATAAAGGCCCCTCAAATCCACTTCAAACTTAACTGGTCCTTGAAAAATTCAGATTTTGAATTTTTCATGAGAAAAATTGCTGCTATAATTTGAAGCCCTCTAATGTCTTCAAAAAGTAAAAACATGCCAACTTTATGATGCAAACATAAAGTAGACAATTTATTTGGAATGTCCATTTTCCTTACAGGCATGAAGTTTCAAAGTTAGAAAAATGCTACATTTTAAAAAAAATTATGAAATTTGGGGATTTTTCACCGAGAGGATGCAAGTAATGACGAAGATGTACCACTATGTTAAAGTGGAATATGTCACGAAAAAACATTCTTGGAATCAGAATAAAAGCTAAAAGCATCACAGAGGTATTAATGCATAAAGTGACAGTGGTCAGAATTGCAAAAAAAAAAGGGCTGAGTCCTTAAGGTGAAAATGGTCTGAGTCCTTAAGGGGTTAAAAAATTATAGCTTTTTGTAGGCAAATGAGTATGCTTAAATTTGTTCTCACACCACTGCTTTGCCACGTGTACACAAGCACTGAGTGACCGTCACATTCAAAATGAGTGAGTAAAGCAATGAATCTGGAGCTTTTGTGTTAAGCTTAAAGGGGTACTCCACTGCCCCAGTGTCCGGAACATTTTATTCTGGGTGCTGGCTGCGGGGTCCTGACTTCACAGTCATCCTCCTCGTGATGTCACACCACGCTCCCTCAATGCAAGTCTGTTGGAAAGGGCATGTGGCTGCCACGACCCCACCCATAGACTTGCATTGAGGGGGCGTGACTTCACAAGTGGCGTAGCTGTGACATCACAACCCTGAAGTCTGCACCCAGCATTCACAACAAAATGTCCTGGATTCTGGGGCAGTGGAGTACCCCTTTAAACATTCCTCCATGCACCTATTTGGATTATTCAGAATGCTTTCAAGGAGCATGCAAATAAAAATAAAAATGTGGCACAAATGCTTCAAAGATGGACAAAAATCTATTGACAGTGATGCACACTATGGAAGGCATGCAGCAAGCAGAACAGTAAAGAATGTTGATTGTGTACAAGCTGCAATCTACAAACTGCTTGAGAACTAGAAGATAATCTGGGGATTCCTAAAACAAATTCATCTGAGATTGTAGCGCTGGATCTTGGCATGAGGCGAGCTGTGGCATTGGGACTGGTTTGAGTGGAATTGGGGCTGCTCTGCCAGTGGGTCGTTGCCCCTGTGGGCACAGGTGTTGCGGCGTTGGTAGTTGCCGCTCAGTGGTACGCTATTTTATGCTAGGGATGTTAGGCACCCACTCTAAATAGGTGGCCTTGACATGGCAAGTGGGCTTGTACTTTTTGTATCAAAATGCATACTAACAACCTGTTAGTTTTTGAATTTATGCTGAGAAGCAAGTAGCTCAAAATACAAATAGTGGATGTGCAACCATGTCTGTTTTCTCTACTTAAATTAACATTTATTTCATGGCTTTTAATGGCGTACAGTGCCCCACTGACTAGTACGGGGAAGTTGTCCTGTCCATTCTCCTTCCTGTAAAGTTACATTGATGTCCACACAAAGCATCCTCATTATATTAAAGGGTACCTCTCATCAAATAAACTTTTGATATATTTTAGATTAATGAATGTTGAATAACTTTCCAATAGCATGTTAATGAAAAATATGCTTCTTTCTATTGTATTTTTCCCGATCAGTCCTATCAGCAAGCATTTCTGACTCATGCTGGAGTCCTAAACACTCAGAGATGCCAGCCTGCTTTGTTCACAGCCAAACAGGCTGTGAACAAAGCAGGCTGGCAGCTCTGAGTGTTCTCCTTTGTGAACAAAGCAGACTGGCAGCTCGTAGTGTTTAGGACTCCAGCATGAGTCTGAAATGCTTGCTGCCAGGACTGGTAGGGAGACCCCTAGTGGTCATTTCTTCAAAGTGGAAAATTAAATAGAAAGAAGCATATTTTTTTATAACATGCAATTGTAAAGTTATTCTGCATACATTAATCTATAATATATCAAAAGTTTTTTTGATGAGAGGTACCCTTTAACAACAGCTGGATACTTTATGTCGTCAAATGCTGTAAAATATCAGGAAGAATCAATAAAGAGTAGCTGCTTGAATTTAAATATCCTGAGATAATTTCAGACTTTAGTAAGTTTGAATGGACATACAAAATTTGCCAGAGCACTTCATAGAAGCTCATAGCAGGTGGGGCTGCCAAGCAGAGGAATCTCCTCTATGATGTCTATCAGCCCTTAATAGGTCATACAGACAGATGCCATGGAAGAAAAACCCCTTTTAAAGGGGTTATCAAGGAATAGAAAAACAGCTAATTTCTTTCAAAAACAGATCCACGTCTGTCTCCTGGTTGGGTGTGGTTTTAAAAATGGGCTCCATTCACTTCAATTGAACTGAGCTGCAGAACAACACCCAACCTGGAGACAGATGGGGAGAGGTTTTTGATAGAAAGTAGCTCTGTTTTTGTATTCTGGATAACCCCTTTAAGGGGAGGATAACACACAGCACATAAGCAGAATTTTGTACGCTGTGCAAAATCCCCTGCACAGTGGGAAATAACTACAGCAGCCCTGTGTGTGCAGAGAGGCTTGGAGGTGGGACCAGCGCACTGTGATGTGTGCAGCCTCCAAACGACACTGCACACACATGGCTGCTGCCCTGTTTGTTTGCAGACAGGAGAATATGCAGTATATTTCCTGCTGCAAAGCATGACATACACTGTGTGTTACCCAACCCTTAAGATGCCATTATATTTTAGTCTGCCCAGGGAACTTATGTATGAGGTTGGATGAAATAAAGACTGGAGGCACATGAAGACTGGAAGAATAAATGTCAGGAATGGCTTGGGAATGAATTTAGTTTAGGATCTGGGATTTCTGAAGTTTAGATGAGCTGAGAACAGATGATGAGGGACTGGAAGGAAGGGTGGAATGTGTAAAACAGGACATGCACTTTAAAAATAATGCAAAATGCTATTTCAATACATCTAAACTACTAACAGACTGAGGTCACATGTACTTTCCCAAAAGGTGTAAATCTTTACATAAAGCTAAAAAAAAGGTAATATATATTCACTGCTCCCATGGTAGAATATATTGTACTATCCTGTAAAGATTTATGAAAGTGATGTTTATATAAGACATTCTTACCAGTTATTCTCCAAGTAACAGCCACAGATCATGTCTAATTTATAAAGCATTTCAGCATGAAAATATGACCATAGATCAAATTGTTTAACCCTTATGAAATGTATATATAACTTTTTTACCATCTGCTTGGTGTTATTTGCTGACTTCCAATAACACGTTATTAGCTGAATAATCTGACTCAATGTTAAAATAGCAATGGTAAAAAATATCCCAACTGTTTATCTTATTTGAGCTGTGTATAGTTTTAGGCATCTGGAAGTAAATATACATCCCCCAGTGCCTGTAGGAGTTAACAGAAAGTTTAGCTGTCATATATAGGCAAGAGTCCTCAGCATCTAAAGGTGAATATACATTCCTATAACAGCGTATTGGCTGTCATACATAGGCAGAAGATGAAAAGGTGTGTAACTTGTTTATTGCCAAAGCCAACACTGATTGTAGCATTAACCAGAGATCAAACTCTTTTGACATCATAAAGTAAATGACATTATTACCTGAAGGTTCCTCAATGATTGTGCCTATAATTTAAAGCAAATGTTACTGTGCATAACTTTAACCCCTTCATGACCCAGCCCATTTTCACCTTCATGACCTGGGCATTTTTTGAAAATCTGACCACTGTCACTTTAAACATTAATAACTTTGGAATGCTTTTACTTATCATTCTGATTCCGAGATTGTTTTTTCGTGACATATTCTACTTTATGTTATCGGTAAAATTTCACTGATATTTGTATCCTTTCTTGGTAAAAAATCTAAAAATTTCATGAAAATTTTGAAAATTTAGCATTTTTCTAACTTTGAAAGTCTCTGCTTGAAAGGAAAATGGATATTCCAAATAAATTACATATTGATTCACATATACAATATGTCTACTTTGTGTTTGCATTAAAAAATTGACAAGTTTTTACTTTTGGAAGACACCAGAGGGCTTCAAAGTTCCGCAGCAATTTTCCAATTTTTCTCAAGATTTTCAAAATCGTAATTTTTCAGGGCCCAGTTCAGGTTGGAAGTGGATTTTAAGGATCTTCATATTAGAAATACCCCATAAATGACCCCATTATAAAAACTGCACCCCCCAAAGTATTCAAAATGACATTCAGTAAGTGTTTTAACCCTTTAGGTGTTTCACAGGAATAGCAGCAAAGTGAAGGAGAAAATTCTAAATCTTCATTTTTTACACTCGCATTTTCTTGTAGACCCAATTTTTGAATTTTTACAAGGGGTAAAAGGAGAGAAATCACCCTAAAATTGGTAACCCAATTTCTCTTGAGTAAGGAAATACCTCATATGCGTATGTAAAGTGTTCGGCGGGCGCAGTAGAGGGCTCAGAAGGGAAGGAGAGACAATGGGATTTTGGAGAGTGAGTTTTTCTGAAAGGGTTTTTGGGGGGCATGTCCCATTTAGGAAGCCCCTATGGTGCCAGAACAGTGGACCCCCCCCCACATGTGACCCCATTTTGGAAACTATACCCCTCATGGAATTTAATAAGGGGTGCAGTGAGCATTTACACCCCACTGGCGTTTGACAGATATTTGAAACAGTGGACTGTGCAAATCAAAAATTTTATTTTTCATTTTCACAGACCACTGTTCCAAAAATCTGTCATACACCAGTGGGGTGTAAATGCTCACTGCGCCCCTTATTACATTCCGTGACGGGTATAGTTTCCAAAATGGGGTCACATGTGGATATTTATTGTTTTGCGTTTGTCAGAACTGCTGTAACAATCAGCCACCCCTGTGCAAATCGCCTCAAATGTACATGATGCACTCTCCCTTCTGGGCCTTGTTGTGCGCCCCCAGAGCACTTTGCGTCCACATATGTGGTATCTTCGTAGTCGGGAGAAATTGCGTTACAAATTTTGGGGGTCTTTTTTCCCTTTTACCTCTTGTGAAAATGAAAAGTATAGAGCAACACCAGCATGTCAGTGTAAAAAATTTATTTTTTTACACTAACATGCTGGTGTAGACCCCAACTTCACCTTTTCATAAGGGGTTAAAGAAGAAAAAGCCCCCCAATATTTGTAAGGCAATTTCTCCCGAGTACGGCGATACCCCATATGTGTCCCTAAACTGTTGCCTTGAAATACGACAGGGCTCCAAAGTGAGAGAGCGCCATGCGCATTTGAGGCCTGAATTAGGGATTGCATAGGGGTGGACATAGGGGTATTCTATGCCAGTGATTCCCAAACAGGGTGCCTCCAGCTGTTGCAAAACTCCCAGCATGCCTGGACAGTCAATGGCTGTCCGGCAATACTGGGAGTTATTATTTTGCAACAGCTGGAGGCTCCGTTTTGGAAACAGTAGCGTACCAGACGTTTTTCATTTTTTGGGGGGAGGGGGGCTGTGTAGGGGTATGTGCATATGTAGTGTTTTTTTACTTTTTATTTTAGGTTAGTGTTAGTGTAATGTAGTGTTTTTAGGGTACAGTCACATGGGCAGAGGTTCACAGCAAGTTTGCCGCTGGAAGTTTGAGCTGCAGCGCAAAATTTGCGCCATCTCAAACTTGCAGCACTCACTGTAAACCTCCGCCCATGTGAGTGTACCCTGTACATTCACATTGGGGGGAGGGGGCAAACATCCAGCTGTTGCAAACTCCGAGCATGCCCTTTGGCTGTCCGTGCATGCTGGGAGTTGTAGTTTTGCAACAGCTGGAGGAACACTGGTTTGGAAAGTTAAGTAATAAACTTTCAAGTGTTTTGCAACGAAACTTAGTGTTTCCAAACCAGTGTGCCTCCAGCTGTTGCAAAACTACAACTCCCAGCATGCATGGTCTGTCAGTGCATGCTGGGAGTTATAGTTTTGCAACAATTGCAACAGCTGGAGGCACTGAGGTAGGAAACGGACAATGTTTCCCAACTAGTGTGCCTCCAGTTGTTGCAAAACTACAACTCCCAGCATGCCCAGACTGCCAAGGCATGCTGGAAGTTGTAGTTCGGCAATATCTGAAGGATCAGATGTTGCCGAACTACAACTTCCAGCATGCTTGGGCAGTCTGGGCATGCTGGGAGTTGTAGTTTTGCAACATCTGGAGGTCCACAGTTTGGAGACCACTGTATAATGGTCTCCAATCTGTGCTCTTCCAGATGTTAGAGAACTACAACTCCCAGCATGCCTGGACAGACTGAGCATGCTGAGATTTGTAGTTTTGCAACATCTGGAAGAGCACAGATTGGAGACCATTATACAGTGGTCTCCAATCTGTGGACCTCCAGATGTTGCAAAACTACAACTCCCAGCATGCCCAGAAAGCCAAAGGCTGTCTGGGCATGCTGGGAGTTGCAGTTTTGAAACTCTCATAGGCAGCAGTGAGATCGCTTTACGGCGATCTCACTGCTGCCAATGAAGATGCTGCACTGCTGCCGGAAACTCACCTCCGGGACGCAGCGCAGCCGGGACCGCACGGAGGACGCCGGGACCGCACGGAGGACGCCGGGACCGCTCGGGACACCACTCCGACGGGTAAGTGACGCCGGGGGACAGGTCAGGGACACTTAGCAGAGCGGTGTGTGTCCCGATCTCCGTGATCGGGACTCACACACCGCGCTGCTAAGTATTCTGATAGCGAAACGCTGCTATCAGCTAGTCAGATTTGACCAGCTGATAGCAGCGATCGCTGGGGGGGGTGGGGGATGAAACCCCCCGTGGTCACATGGTAAGATGGCTGGCTATCAGTGATAGCCACCATCTTTCCGGGCGCTGCGGGGTGCTGCGAGTAGCGGCAGTAATGTCCATGACGTACCTGTATGTCATGGGTCGGGAACACCTTGCCACCCATGACGTACAGGTATGTCATAGGTCGGGAAGGGGTTAACTTGGGTTATCTGGGGTAATTTAATAGCATAGTAAGCTACCTAAAACCAAAGCCTGATACTGTATTTGTTTGTACTACAGCCTAGACATTTGCTTACAGGAGAACTCCAGCCAAATGAATTTACTTTTATATAGCTGCACATGTTAAAGTTATATAACTTTGTAATATACAAGTGTAATCTTTGCTGAGCACATACCCTGTTTCTCTTAGCTTTTCCTCCAAGCAGAATGTCCAGTAGTTCTTATCACACATTAGACCACACATCGCTTTGCAATGTCTCACTCCCTTCTCCTCAGCTCTCAGACAGCCCAGAGCAAGTTAGTGTGTGATTGTCCCTAATTGGCTGAGGCGCACACACCTCCCTCATCTATATTCACTGCTTCTCTAACCATGTGACTTGCTCAGATGATGAGAGATGCCTCGTGGTGCCAAGGTGAACAGAGATAACATATTTAAGTTTTTATTTTTAACACTTTTGGACGAATATCTCTTTTAAAAGACAAACCTAGATAAATCAAGACTGCAATCTTATCCAAGTTTGGGAAGCTGACAATAGTAGGTTTCTATGTTGTTCACTGCCCCTTCTAGTGTTAATTTACCCAGTCTTTTACCATTTAGCAAACAATCATAAAAACATTAATCTATATTAGCCCCTTCATTACACTATATGTATATATATATATATATATATATATATATATATACATATATATATATATATATATATATATATATATATATATATATATGTAATTATGTGGTAATATCTTTGTAATGCTTTAACTCATCCAATTTAATTCTGAGATTGTTTTTTGTGACGCTGTAACATCCAGATCTGTTTTGGATCCTGCATCTTCTCCAGATCATCCACACCAGCCATGATGGCCCCTGGGCCCTGGGTCAAGAAATCCTTCATTGTCCAGGCAATACCTGTGCATCACAGGGCCATTTATCAGAAACTCACATGTCCAGTCTCGCCAATGTGTAGGGATGATAGAGGTGTTCCTCATCAGCAGTGTTTTTGTACTGCATTTCCATCCATGTTTGACCCATTGCTTGTTTTGTTGACTCAATTTCTGGTTTGTGTTTCACTATTTCTATGTGGGTGGAGGGCAGTGGTCGGATATCCTGCAATATCCCATTTATCCCCTATCCTATGGTTAAGATAATGTAATTAGGAATAATAAAAATTTTATTCAGCAAAATATAGCCCTAAAACACTCCACTGATTACTGTGACTAAATAAGTTCCAATTCCAGTGGTGATAATCCTTTGTATTCTATCAGTATCCTCTCTCAGCAGCATATTTTATGGGCAGGATATGAAGCTGCAGATTTGAAGCTATGTTCAGTCATTTAGCATAACTCTGCAGCATAAAATCTGCAGCTTCAAATTCTGTGCAACAAATATGCGCAGGATACTGTTTGTGTGAATACACCCGTAGGGCACGTTCCCACTTGGCGTATACACAGCGTATTTCATGCTGTGCAAAATCTGCAGAAGCAGCAGTAAATACGCTGCGTATCCCTCTCTCACCATTCACATAGGGCTTTCTGGTGGCAGCCCTATGTGTGCAGTGAGTTTTGGAGGCGGGCCATCTGTCAGCGTGACTGTGACGCGCAGCTCCACCTCCAAAACTCACTACACACAAAGGGCTGCCACCGGAAAGCCCTATGAGAATGGTTAGCGAGGGATACACAGCGTATTTCCCACTGCTTCTGCAGATTTTGTGCAGCGTGAAATATGCTACGTATACGCCAAGTGGGAAGGTGCCCTTATAAAACATGCACAGCCTTGCCCAGATGACTTTATAATACACCTCTTCTTAAAGCTGCTCAGATTGGTGAGAAGACCAGTCCTTTATACACCCGTGATGTTAGGCTGTGTTCACATATGTCCGGTGTCCGGCTCAGTGAACCCAGCCCAAAACTCAAAGCAACTGATGCTACAGAAAAATGCATTTCCCTGTCCAGTGTGTCTAACCATGCGGCTTCAAGCTTGAGATGCCGGATAAACATAAACTGTGCCATTAAAAAGAATGTGTTCAGTTCTAGCATCAGTTTTCCTTTGGTGCTTTTAACCCCTTAAGGACCCGGGCTTTTTCCGTTTTTTCATTTTCAATTTTTCCTCCTTAACTTTAAAAAATCATAACTCTTAAAAATTTTCACCTAAAATTATATATAATGGCTTAATTTTTGCGTCACTAATTCTACTTTGTAATGACATTAGTCATTTTACCCAAAAATCTACGGTGAAACGGGAAAAAAAATCAATGTGCGACAAAATTGATGAAAAAACACTATTTTGTAAGTTTTGGGGGCTTCTATTTTTACACAGTACATTTTTTGTCAAAAATGATACCTTATCTTTATTCTGTAGGTCCATACGGTTAAAATGATCCCCTACTTGTATAGGTTTGAATTTGTATCACTTCCAAAAAAAATCATGAATACATGCAGGAAAATGTATACGTTTAAAATGGTCATCTTTTGACCCCTATAACTTTTTTATTTTTCTGCGTTCAGGGCGCTTTGAGGACTCATTTTTTGCGCTGTCATCTGAAGTTTTTAGCGGTACCATTTTTGTTCTGATCAGACTTTTTGATCACTTTTTATTCACTTTTTTGTTGTATAAAAAGTGATCAAAAATGCGCTATTTTGGACTTTGGAATTTTTTTGCGCGTACGCCATTGAACGAGCGGTTTAAAAAGCTGTATATTTTTATAAATCGGACATTTCCGCACGCGGTGATACCACATATGTTTATTTTTATTATTATTTACATAATGTTTTTTTTATTTTTGGAAATGCCGGGTGATTTAAACTTTTATTAGGGGAAGGGATAATTGAAAGGGTTAATGATTTTTTTACACTTTTCTTATGCAATATTATAGTTCCCATAGGGGGCTATAACATTGCATGTACTGATCTTTTACACTGATTGATCCATCTCCATAGGAATGGATCAATCAGTGTTTTCGGCGATTGAATGCTCAAGCCTGGATCTCAGGCTTGAAGCATTCATTCGGCGATCGGACAGCACAGGAGAAGGTAAGAAGACCTCCTCCTGTGCTACAGCTGTTCGGGATGCCGCGATTATACCGCGGCGATCCCGAACAGCTCCCTGAGCTAGCCGGGCACTTTTACTTTTGTTTTTAGCCGCGCGGCTCAGCTTTGAGCGCGCGGCTAAAGGGTTAATAGCGCGCGGCACAGCGATCAGTGCCGCGCGCTATTAGAGGCGGGTCCCGGCTTCACTATGACGCCGGGCCCGCCGCGATATGATGCGGGGTCACTGTGTGACCCCGCGTTATATCGCAGGACCGGGACCCATGACGTATGCATACGTCATGGGTCCTTAAGAGGTTAAGCAAGCAGCGGAGGGAAAAGATGACTGATGCCGGACATATGCGGAGTAGCTCTAAGAGTTCACATCCGTCCGGCATCCGGCATAGGGGAACTCAGCCTAGATCTTGATGCTAGTGATGCCTCAACTGATGACAAGTTGTCATCAGTTGTCATCAGTTGTATGGCATCCGGCATCCATTGTTTTTGAATGCTGGACGGGGGAACGCAGCAAGCTGTCCGGTGCAGTCCAACGTGTACAACCATCCAACGTCAAAGTTGAGACACTGCATGATTGTGAACTATCCCATTGAAATGAATGGGATCAGTTCCAACATCAGTTTCCCTCTGGTGCATGTCGGAGAGAAACTATGCTTGACGCCTGATATATGTGAACCCAGCCTTACTGAGTTAAAAGATTGGTAGTGAAATATTTATCAAAGCTAAACTTCATTTTTGTGGAATTAGGGAAATAAAAAGTTTATGATCCACAATGAGTAAAGTGATGTTTTGATGGTTACATCCATCAAAGAACTGACCGCATTAATAATTCTGCTGACTAGATGGAAATTAGTAATTCTGAATGTAACTGAATCTGGGAATTGAAGATAGGAAAACATACATGTAGACAAGAGATTGCTTTGCTAAGAATAATGTATATATTGTTCTTGGAGTACTATTTTGAAACAAAATGTTGCAATCCTGTCTGTGGATTTGTTTTTCGTTATTCATCAAGGCATTTGGTTTCAAAATATTAAGTCTTTAAAAAATATCTTAATTACACTTCATTGGTGTAGGCAATAGAAAGTAGACATGCCAAATCAGTCTACCTAAACTGCAATAAAATAGGAGGCCAGAATGGTAATAAAAATGACTAAATAATTCTTAATGCTTGTTTATTATATTGAGTAGATTATTACTTACTGCACAATTTTAGACAAGAAACAATAACTTTGCTTTACTTCAGATAGTTTACTTATGTATAGTTTATTTATGCACATACGGCTCCGTTTATAATATCTTTATAACCTAACTAATTTTAGATGATTAATTTGCATTTGAAAGTATTATAATAAACCTATGCAACAAAAGTAAGTCAGGCAGTTGTAGCTCATTTCATTCCTAGGTGTTGTTTACTTTGGGATTTCCTCTTACTAGGAAGCCCCTAATGCTATGTTTTTATCATAAGTAATCCTTTTCAACTACATTGGCCTTTCATGTTCTATTGTTAATTGGGGCGCAGGATTTAGTAGGGTTTAGTGCGATACATGAAACCAAGGAAGACAAATGTGGAAATGATTCCTTAATTGTAAACCTGGTCAAAGGGCCATAACATCTTACTTACTGGGGGGTTCAAAACATAGTTTTCTCTGCTTAATCCTTAACTCAAGGTGTTAGATGAAGATGAGAGGTATGTTAGGACAACAGAGGCAGTGAGTGTCTTAGAAGTAGGAGGATAAAATGAAGGCTTTCTAAAACAGACTATTTGTTGTAGTATTATGGCAATGGTCATCATTCCATGAGTAGAAATTGGCACAGAGTGTCAATACTATGCTGGACCACCAGTATCATATCTGGAGGTTAGAGTATATCAACATCATGTCTTAGAATTTAACTGTCCGAGTGGTCAGCAGTGTTCCCCATAAGCTGTGAACTTAAATGGAAAATGTAAAAAACAGCATATTAATGGGGATCAAAAAAGATAATTACAATCCCAGATGAATGTTTAGTTTGAAATGTTTTACTTTTATTTTCAAGTAAATAGTTCAGAGGGAACAGGGGTTTCAGCTATTAGTCTGGATTCTGTAACCCCTGGCATCAACTTTTATCACTGGGGAGAAGCATGATTCCTTTTTTTAATTATAGTGTCATGCCAAAGGAATATGTCACCATGAACACATGGTTGTGCTGAGCTCCACTCTTGTTCATAGAGGTCTCAAGCAACACATTACCATACATAATATCTGTACACTTGAACAGGACCCAAGATCTAAAGGTAACACAAAGATGCCATCTCTGGATGTTTTTGGCTTGCAGGGAACTTAACAAAGGGGACTCACTATAATGGTTCCCATTAGAGATAGATTTGGAAGAAGGAGCTCGATGGGCTCTAGTGTCCTAACTTCAGCATGGCTTAGTGGAAACTTACCCACCATAAGGGCCCCTTTAACTCAACCATCCAAATCTGAATTTTGACCTAATATGTCTTTACAAATTTAACATATTAAGGATTAAGGTTTTTATCTGGGACATTGATGCTGTCTTTACAATTTTTAAATACATGAGGAAACCTGTCTTTGGTTTTTGATCTCAAGAAGGATTTTTATCTCTTTCTTAGAAGTAATTGTATAATGCTTTTGCATTGTATTGATTAAGAAGATTAAAAATAAGTATTTTAGGTACATGGGAAAATAATGGTTTGCCATACTATCAATACAGTAACCAAGAAGGCAAAGGGGCACAGAGATGGTCAAGAGTGTGCTCTGCTAGTTCCCCATAAAAAGGTAGTGAATTGAGTGTTACATTTGGAAGTATGGATACATTTCTCAAATGCCCTTCTATTTCCAGATCTGTGGAACAAAAAGAAGAGGATGTCGAAAAGGAGGCACAAAATAACACAAAAGTGCACAAGTACACACCTGCTGCTGCTCTAGACAAATACTGTTTTAAGCGTAGTGGAGCTTATTATACTCCCCACATAAATGCACACCACGTACGTACATCTACGTGGTGTACTATTTTGGAGGCACAAAATAATGTGGTGAGGGTATAAGGGCAGTTGTTATTACTAGGGATGAGTGAATCGAATCTGACAAATCCGAATTTGTTACGAACTTCAGGAAAAATTCGCTTCACAACGAATCTGAATATCGCCATGATTCAATCACACGAACCACTTCATTAAACTCCATTTAGTGCGGTCCAGGCCCCAGGGCATCTAAAATGGCGGATCCACATGTGAGGACGTGGGGCAAGGAACTGTGGGAAGGCGGCAAGGGGGTAGGCGGGATGACACTGAATCACATGCAGCATGCAGCCTATCAGCAGCCACCCACCCCTGTGATGTCACAACCCTATATAATTGGCAGCCATCTTGTGGCCAGTCACTTCAGCATTCTATTGCATAGAGAGCGGGACAGAGAGCAGTGTGTGTTGCACAGAAAAGCATTTTTACGGCAGCGATTCACCTCAAGCCCAAATCCAGCCAAGAAGCACTGATAGGGAAGGGAGAGAGATTGAGAGAGAAAGTGCAATTTTGGGTGTATTACAGCAGCGATTCACCTCAAGCCCAAATCCAGCCAAGAAGCACTGACAAGGAAGGGAGAGAGATTGAGAGAGAGAGTGCAATTTTGGGTGTATTATAGCAGCAATTAATCTCAAGCCCAAATCCAGCCTAGAAGCACTGACAGGGAAGGGAGAGAGATCGAGAGAGAAAGTGCAATTTTGGGTGTACTACACATTGGCTGTGTGATGCAGCACTGGTGTGTACAACAACTGAAAGGCTAATAGTAGCCATCCAGTTAGGGTGAGCAGAGGACTAAAAGCCATAATCACCTGCTATTAGTGCCTAATACAGGTTGCGTAGCGGAGAATGTTGTCCTCTATTAAGTGTAACCTGTCTGTACATAGGTGGTGTACCATTTTGTTCCTGTTAAAGTCTTAAGGGCCTAGTTACTGTAAAAGGCCAGGAAAAAGTAAACACCTGCTGCTGTTCTAGACAAATACTGTTTTAAGCGTAGTGGAGCGTATTGTACTCCCCTCATATGTGCATACCATTATGTACACCTAAGTGGTGTACTATTTTGTTCCTGTTATTGTCCTAAGTGCCTAGTTACTGTGAAAGGCCAGCCAAAAAAAAACACACCTGCTGGTGTTGTTGACAAATACTGTTTCATGCATAGTGGAGCGTATTTTATTCCCCTCAAAAGTGCATACCACATACGTACATCTACGTGGTGTACCATTTTGCTCCTGTTTAAGTCTTAAGGGACTAGTTACTGTGAAAGGCCAGCCAAAAGTACACACCTGCTGGTGTTATAGACACATACTGTTTTAAGTGTAGTGGAGCGTATTGTACTCCCTTCATATACGCACTAAGTATGTCAGGCAGAGAAGTAGCAGGACATGCACAGAGGAGTGGTCAAGGCCTAAATTCATTAGGCGTAGGCAGAGGTCACAGCAGACTGGGGGTGAGTAGCAGCAGGAGTCGCAGCAAGAGGCTTGAGCTCCCGGTATCAGCTAGTGGTGGTGTCTCGACCAGCAACCCATCTGCCGTCATCAATTGGTTAGCAATGTCATCCACTTCATCACAAGTGACATCTGACACCCCCAGTCAACAGTCTACTAGAGGACAGTCAGCAGCTACTGCCCAGCCAAGAAGTGGAGGAGACATCCGCCGCTTCCTCTGCTAGGCGGGAAAGTAGTGATGGGGAGAGCAGCGTGGGAGGTGGTGTTGCGAGCTTTCAGGCTCTTGAAGCAGACACAGTTGAGGAACCTGAGGAGGACATCAGTGACGTGCAGACACAACTCGATTATGATGAAGCCGATTGCACTTGGGAGCCGGGTGTAGAAGGGGCTTCATCATCATCAGGAGAAGAGGGTTGCAGGTTTCCCCTGAGGCAGCAGCTTAGCCAGCAAGGTGGTAGCATAGTTGGCAGTCAGTACGGTGGCACAAGTGGAAAGTCTGGAGTCAAACGTGCCCGAGGTAGACCACCTGCTTCGTGGCACCCTACTTTCCCAGGAGGTAGTGGGACAGGGGTTCCTGGAGTTGGCAGCAGTAGCAGTTAATTAGTACAGACTGTTGGTAGGAAAATCAGCTACTCGGCGGGGTGGCAGTTTTTCATCAAGCATCCGGAGGAGGTTAACATGGCACAGGCCAGATGTGTCGGCAGAAGGTGAAGCGTGGCCAGGGTCCCAACATATGCAGCGTCACCATAAAGCGGCCTGGGAGAACTGTGGCTCCGATGTAGTGGTACAGCCTGCTGCATCACCCAGTGGCACGCCGCTCCCTGTTTCAGCCAGCCAAGGCTCCGCCACCTCAGCCAAAGGGAGCTGTGTGTCATACCCATCTTCTGTTGCTCCAGATACTCCTGCTCCTCCTACTTCAAGTCAGTCATTCCGCCAGTAATCCATCCGCGAAGCCATGTCCAAGAGACAACAGTATGTGCCCACTCATCCAACGGCGCAGAAGCTGAATGTGCTTTTGCCCCTTTTCAAGTGGTGGACTCTGCACCTTTCAAAGAACTGATGGCTTGTGCTGAGCTGAAGTGAAGAGTCCCAAGCCGTCATTTCTTTGCGAAAAAGGCAGTACCAGCCGTGCACAGTTTTGTGGAACAGAAGGTGGGCCAGTCATTGAGCCTGTCGGTGTGTACCAAAGTGCGTGGCAGCGCCGACATCTGGAGCTGTAACTATGGTCAAGGACAATAAATGTCCTTTACGGCCCACTGGTGAATATGGTTCCTGCACAGCCACAACAGCAACTTGGACAGTTCATGCCGCTTCCTCCTCCACGCTCTCAGGCTGTTGGTCCTGTGACAGCGTGAGACTCCGCCTCCTTATCCTCCGCCGTGTCCTCAGCCTTCACTGCATGGACAAGTCTCAGTGCCCTTCCAGAATACCATGTGTGCAGGGCATGGCGGTCTCAGACTGTTCTTCACATGGTTTGCCTTGGCGTACGGAGTGACACAGGGGAGGAACTGCTAAAAGTAATTCATGAAGAAATCGAATCATGGCTTACTCCATGAAAACTGGAAATGGGAACCATGGTGACTGACAATGGGAAAAACATCTTGTTTGCACTGCGACAAGGAAGCCTCAGGCATGTGCCCTGCATGGCACATGTGTTCAATCTGGTTGTCAAGCGGTTCCTGAAGTGTTCTCCCCATCTGCAAGACATCCTAACAATGGGAAGGAAACTTCGCATGCACTTCAGCCACTCGTACACCACAAAGCGGTACCACCGAACGGTATCCCCCAACATAGTCTGATTTGTGACATTTCCACACGTTTAAATTCCACGCTCCATATGTTGGACTGATCATACGAACAGAGAAAAGCCATCACCGGTTTCTTCATGATCCAAGCGGATAGGGAGACTCCCCTGTGTAACTTAAATGTCAACCAGTGGCAGCTCATATGTGACACCTGCCGTTTGCTCAGGCCCTTTGAGGAAGCCACATTATTAGTCAGTCACCAGGATTATGGGATGAACAAAGTCATTCCACTACTTCATTTACAAAAATATTTGTTTCAAACAATTGCTGGTCAGGGCAATGGAGATGTGGCACCTACCTCTCACGGCCACGAGACCTGTGGGGGCTGAAATGGAGGAGGGGGACGGTGGAGCACCGTTTAGGTTTTGTGAAATGTTTTTTTTTATAGTGATCTGACAGGAGTAAAGGAGCATGAGCAGCCAGAGGAGCGAGAGGATGACGAGGAAGACGAGACACAGGAACCAGACACACTGTGGCAGAATGCAGTGGAGATGGAGGCAGGTAGTCCATCTGAGTGACTTGCTCAAATGGCACAATGCATACTCACTTGCTTGCGTAGTGACCGCCAAATTGTCACCACTCGGCAGCGGGATGACTTCTGGCTCAGCACCTTATTGGACCCTTGCTACTGGCACAAAATAGGTGCCTTTTTTACACCCACTGAGTGGGTGAACAAACTGACCTACTACTGAGACATCCTACGTAGTCAGTTGGCCGATGCCTATCTGCGCTATTGTCCATCCTCTTGCAGGTCTGATTTGGGAGGCCCTCTGCGCTCACCTTCCACTGCCATGGCTGCTGGGGAGGGGTGGCAGGAGCAGTACCAGCTCCATCAGCAGCAGTCAACAGTCTCTGACGAGTAGCTTTCTTCACCTGCATAGCGAAGCAACTCTTCAGCAGCAGATAAACGTGGAGCAGGACCTGAACCAGCAGGTGGTGGCATACCTTGACATGACCATGCCAATGCACCTTGAAGATCTGCTGGACTTCTGGGAAGCCAAACTTGATTTGTGGCCGCAACTAGCAGAGTTTGCCCTGGAAAAGCTGTCCTGCCAGGCCAGTAGTGTGTCAACAAAGCGGGTGTTTAGTGCGGTAGGGGCCATAGTCACCCCAAGGAGAACTCGTCTTTCCACGAAAAATGTGGAGAGACTGACCTTTGTGAAGATGAATCAGGCATGGATCAGCCAGGATTTCCACCCACCAATGCCTGATGCATCAGAGTAGATTGACCATGGTGCCACACCAACACTTCACAAATATGGATAGTGCAAAACATATTTAAGGTGCTGCTGCCCAGTTACAGAAATTCCTCCGCATCAGACCACAAGTAAATATTGAGGATATGCATTAGCTAAAACTTAACTTTTCTTAGGATAAAATACATGGACCCCAAATTTTTTATATCTAAGTAAAGGAAAGGTGTGCAAAAAACACCATGTGTCACCTACACAACCAAGTATTGATGTGTTGCAAAGACCTCTAAAAGGTGGAAGGGAACAACGTATGGTCCATTGTAACCGGTGGGGGTAAAAGCTTCTCCTGTAAGGCCCTACTCTCACATTATCAATTCCCTTCTTGGCAAGTGTTACAGGAACCTCTCCCTATTTCCACCTGCAAACACTGCCATTTCCCAGGGTTTTTAGGTGGAAATAGGGAGAATTTCCTGTGCGGGGCCACCCTTTTTAGGGCGAGTAACACTTGTCAAGAAGAGAATTAATAGGGCAGGAGTATGGCCTTACATTGGAAGTTTTCACCCCTACCTTTTACAATGGACAATACATTGTTCCCTACTACTTTTTCGAGGAAAGTGTTACATCAATAGTTAGTGTAGGTATCACATGGTGTTTTTTGCACACCTTTCCTTTTCTTTGATTTCCAAATATATTTTAGAAACATATATTTTATACTAAAAAAAATATAAAAAGTAAAGTTTTATGTAATGCATATCCTTAGTACTTACTTGTGCACACTAACACTTTTACAAGAGACTGTTTTCTTCTGCCTACCTGCCTCAGCTACTATTCTGATCCTGCCACCCGCCTGATGCCACACATCTGATGCCAAGTTCTCCTTCTTTCACCCACCTTCGTCACCGGGTACTGGTATTGCCACCCACCACCTCACTCTGTCACCGCGTCTGCATTCTGCCACCATATGTTCTCCTCATGCTGATGCCAGCTCCAGGCTGTCTAATACTGCCACCATATGTTCTCCGAATGCTGATGCCAGCTCCAGGCTGTCTCATACTGCCACCAAATGTTCTCATAATGCTGATGCCAGCTTTAGGCTGTCCCGTTCTGCCACCATATGTTCTCCTCATGCTGATGCCAGCTCCAGCCACCATATGTTCTCCTAATGCTTCTGCCACCTCCAGGTTATGTTATTCAGCCACTAAATGGTCTCATCATGCTTCCGTTACCTGCAGGCTGTGTCATTCATCCACTATATGGTCTCCTCTTGCTGCCGCCAACCCCAGACTGTGTCATTCAGCCACTATCTGGTCTCCTCTTGCTGCCGCCAACCCCAGACTGTGCCATTCAGCCACTATATGGTCTCCTTATGCTTCTGCCACCTTTAGGCTATGTCATTCAGCCACTATATGGTCTCCTACTGCTGATGCCAGCTCCAGGGTGCCTCTTACTGCCACCATATGGGACTTATAGTGGATTTGGACAATTTGCTGAAGGCCCACGCTGACTTGATATAGACTGATCTTGACTGACTTGAATAGACTGACTTCACCCCGTATGTAGCTTACCAGGTTTTGACGTTCACCTGTGGGGTACTGGATTAGTGGAAGCATGGTTGTGTGATAGGCCTTGGGCCTCCTCAGGACATAGACACCCTCTCTCAGGACTTGACTTTACTATAGCTCAGCTTAGCTCAGACTGACTAGCTAGCTCCTCCCAGGGTTTATATGGGGGAGACTCTGGAGGGGTCCCATAGGTCTCCCTATAAGTCACGTGATCACTGGTACCTTCCTTGGTTACAACACATGGCAACAGTATTTAAAGACACATAACAGTATTAGACATTATAATAGATAACACCAGACAAAAATAACCATTTACATATATTAAAGAGGGACTCAGGGGACACCGTAATAGAGTCCGCCTGACAGGACAGCAAGGGTACTGGGCCACCGAAATAATAACAGGCGGCTATATAGGACAAGCCAGGAAGATGAGAGGGGAACAAAATAGGCAGCAAATATAAGGACTCAAGTCAAACTTTCAACTGGAGTTCTTCCCCACTGTTTTGTAACAAATGATGGATGAAGTAGGACAAATTAGGTCTTGTCCGTTTTGCAAAACCAAATGGAGTGGGGGTTTTAACACAGATATATTGGAGACCGCAGAATGATATGAAAAAAAAAAAAAAGAAAGGAAAAAACAGCTAGAAAAAAGAATTGGAGTATAGGCTGGGAAAAATAAGCTATCTACATCATGTAGGAAGTTCTTGGCAAATTTTCAGACCTGGAGGTTAGGTTCAGAAAATGTGATATCAGAGTTATGGGCCTTCCTAAGAAGATAGTAGATGGAAATTTTGTGGGGGTTTGGAAAAATGGAATTGAATGATTTTGATATTTCTAAGGCTAAGTTTACTCAAAACATGTACTGGCATATTTTATGCACATATTTTATTCCATAATGTAATTTATTCCATAATTCCATTTATTTCATAATTTAAAAAAAAGAAATTAAAAAAACAACAAAAGGTGTTTTTTTTTTTGCCAATTACATGAGAAAATATGCTTGTAAAATTAAAATACGTTAGTACATTTTACAATGTGGGGTCTTAGCCTAAGATGTTGGAAATTAAGAAAGTCCATAGGGTCCAAACTAGACCAATTTAAACAGGGGGGGGCTTGTCAGGTGTAGTGACAGCAGACACTCCAATTGGAGATATTGATAGCTGCATACTGTTTTAGGGTGTTTAGGATCCTCTGAATAAACATATTATCCAAACTGCAAGACTGTAGGATATATAAGAGCCATAAAAAAGTATAATAAAAATAAAACATGAATTTAAGATTACCAAAACTTTCATTGACACTATTAATCTGGAGAAAACAGTACACATGACGCACTCCCATCTGTTTGTCGTGCTCCCAGTGTACACAAGTTAATGCGCTCATTTCCCAATCAAAAAGTACTTTAAAGAAAAGCAGAAAGCCCATGAAGCTGTCACACTTTTTCTTGGCAATGGAACATTCATTTCATTTACAGCTTTTCTCAGGGGAGCTGAAAGATGAGCTCCAGATAAGAAGCAATAGAGGAAATGATGGAATGCCTTGGCTGTTTGTTTCCTCATTCTGCAGCCCTCTGGGATTAACACTGACTGATTAACCTCTTGTAAATATATGCAGTTCATGCTATACTGTCAGAAGGCACATGGTTTCAGATTTTCATTTGCCAGTAACAGGAACAAGATTGAGCGTAATGAAATGGATCCCATGTCCCCTTCATGGGCGTGTGTGCTGCAGATTAGGTCACATATTCCAATAAAGAGATTAAGTAACTCACTTTGCCTATAGGGAAGCATATCTGGGGTCTTGGTTGAAGGTCGGTAAGTAGTAGACCAACATTGATAAATGATTTCTTCCAGGCAGCTCTAATTCAGATATAAGGGAGTAAATACACCGCAATGCGTAATGTGACATCTATTTATCTCTCCACCTATCTATCTAGCATATGGATACACGGCAGCACTCCGGAGTAGTGATCAAAAAGTAGTGGCTATATTGAAACACCAAAGTGTTACAGCGCTGTAACACTTTGTTGATTCACTCACAAAAATATAGGCCGTACAGGTAAAGTATGCAAACAGATATATAATCTTTATTAAACACTGAATTTTAAATATTCCATAAAATCACAGAAAAGACGGGATGGTAATCAGGAAGAACACACACAGTCAGTTTCCCTTTAATCTATTTTAATAATTTTTAGAATGTGGTAGGGAACTTAAGTTCCTGGTGGAAATCTAATGAGTCGCTCCTGGAAGAAATGGGGCGAAACGCATGGGAGTGTAAGGTGGGGGCAGGGCCGGTGCAAGGATTTCTGCCTACACAAGCAAAGCAATACAGTGATCACATAGAGGTACATACCAGCTGTATACAGATTCTGTATACCATGTAAGTGATTATATACCGGACCATATATTGGTATATACCAGCTGTATACAGGATCTGAATACCATGTAAGTGATTATATACAGGACCGCATATTGGTATATACCAGCTGTACACAGGATCTGAATACCATGTAAGTGATTATACACAGGACCATATAGAGGTATATAATAGTTGTATACAGATCTGTATACCATATAAGAGATTATATACATGACTATGTAGAGGTATATACAAGCTGTATACAGATCTGTATACCATATAAGTGATCAGAATTACATTTAGGGACTGAAAATCTTTTCTGATCAGCGTCGTCCTCTTTCCTTTTCTTCTCCATCCAGCTTAGACCGCCATGATGTCTTCTTCCAGCCAAAACTTCATCTCTTCAGCATCTGTGGGACAAACATGTTAGACTCCAGTGCGCTCCATTGCCGATCCCCCCTTTGCCATTTCAATTCCCCCCCTTCTGTACCATTTCAATTTCCCACCCCTCTGATCCCCTCAGTGCCATTTCAATCCCCCTTCTGATGGAGGGGGGGGGGGGGGAATGAAATAGCACAGGAGATCAGCGGGGAGGAGGGGGAGGAACTGGGAATTAAAATGGCACAGGGTGATCAGAGGGGGGATTGGCAATTGAGGTGGCCCTCTGATCCCCCTTTGCAATTTTAATTATCTCCCTTTGCCATTTCATTCACAATCCCCCTACCCCTGTGCCATTTTAATTACCCCCCTCTGATTCCCCTGTGCTGTGCCATTTTAATTACCTACCCAATCCCCCTGTGCCATTTCATTAACCCCCCCTCCGCTCAGCCATTTCATTAACCCCCTCTTTCCTCAGCCATTTCATTAACCCCCCCTCCTCCCCCTGGGCCAATTCATTAACCCCCCCTCCCCTCCTCCCCCTGGTTGTGCCAATTCATTAACACCCCTCCCCTCCTCCCCCCTGTGCCAATTCATTAACCAACCCCCTATCTCCCCTCTGTGCCAATTCATTACCCCCATATCTCCCCTCCTTCATCCTGTGCCAATTCATTAACCCCTCCCGTCCTTTGCCATTTAATTACCCCGCCCCACCTCTGCTGATGCCTCGCCTGCTCAGGCCTGGTCCCGGCTCAGATTGCAGACTTGTCTCAGGGAGGGGCATTGCTAGGGCTAGTGTCTGGTGTCACCCCCAACATAACACTGTCCTCTGCGCAGTATTTTTTTTTAGCCATATAAAGAACTATCATCCTCCCCTAACTGCTGTGCCTCATCATTCATCAGCCCCCCCCCCAGTGGTGTCCCCTCATCATTCATCACCCCTCCCCTGCTGTGCCTCCTTATCATTCCTCTTCCTCCCACTGCTGTGCCTCCTCCTCATTCATCACACTTCAACCTCCCCCTCCTGTGCCTCCTCATCATTCCCCCCCGCTGTGCCTCCTTAACACATTTATCACCCCCTTCCACAAACTGCTGTCCCAATCCCCCGTGCCTCCTCATCATTCATCCAAACACCCCCTAAACCTTCCCATCCCCCTGCTGTGCCTCCTCAACATTCATCCCCCCCCACACTGCTGTACCCCCTTATCATACCCTAATCACCCCCCCTCCGTGGCTCCTCATAATTCATCCAAACAATCCCCTCTTCTGTGCCCCCTCAACATTTATCACCCCCCTCAACACACTGTTGTACCCCCTTTTCATACATACCCCGGTTCCTCTTCATCATTCATCTAAAACCTTCTTTCTGTGGCTCCTAAACATTCACCACGACCACCCCCTAACCCACCCCTCCCACACACACACTGCTGTAACCCCTCATTATTCATTTAAACACATTCCTGACGGACTCCTGCTGCCACTGTGCCCCACTTACCAAATGAATGTGCATTGTGACCCCAAGGCTGATGGCCTCTTCCGTCCTGCACCCGTTTTGTACTACAGTGGTCTGTCTTGGACTAGTTCTGACGGAGGGGGGAACGGCTGTGTAGCGTAGCTCCGTCACGCTCCGGCCACTGCTGCCGACTACGCATCATTCAGACGCAGGAGCGCTGTCCACAATCCAGCAAGCACCTTCACCTCTGTCGGCCGGCCCGCCACAGGCGCTCTCTGATTCAAAGAGGCCATTTGGAGGGGGGCGGAAAAAAAAGGTCTTCATTTTTCCTCCCCTCTCGGCTGTGTAGTCTTTGTGCCCTAACGCGTCCACTTGGTTCATCTTATTACAGTGCCGGGCCTGGGTGGGGGAACACCGAAGCAGTTATTATCCAGTGCCATGGTTGGTATTTTTTTTATGGCTTACATGCACAATATATTTTTGGGTGCACTTTGGCATTACTTGTGTTGCAATATCCTATGCACTTAGTGTTACATTTCTGATTCACATTGAAGGCATTAAAACTATGAATTAACACGTGGAATTATAGACATAACAAAAAAGTGTGAAACAACTGAAAATATGTCATATTCTAGGTTCTTCAAAGTAGCAACCTTTTGCTTTGATTACTGCTTTGCACACTCTTGGCATTCTCTTGTTGAGCTTCAAGAGGTAGTCACCTGAAAGGGTTTTCACTTCACAGGTGTGCTGGTGTGGAGGAGGAGGTGTGATGGTGTGGGGGTGCTTTGCTGGTGACACTGTTTGGGATTTATTCAAAATTGAAGGCATACTGAACCAGCATGGCTACCACAACATCTTGCAGCGGCATGCTATTCCATCCGGTTTGCGTTTAGTTGGACCATCATTTATTTTTCAACAGGACAATGACCCCAAACACACCTTCAGGCTGTGTAAGGGCTATTTGACCAAGAAGGAGAGTGATGGGGTGCTGCTCCAGATGACTTGGCCTCGACAGTCACCGGACCTGAACCCAATCGAGATGGTTTGGGGTGAGCTGGACCGCAGAGTGAAGGCAAAAAGGGCCAACAAGTGCTAAGCATCTCTGGGAACTCCTTCAAGACTGTTGGAAGACCATTTCAGGTGGCTACCTCTTGAAGCTCATCAAGAGAATGCCAAGAGTGTGCAAAGCAGTAATCAAAGCAAAAGGTGGCTAGAACCTAGAATATGACATATTTTCACACTTTTTTGTTATGTATATAATTCCACATGTATTAATTCATAGTTTTGATGAAAATAAAGAAAACTTTGAATGAGAAGGTGTGTACAAACTTTTGGTCTGTACTGTATATATATATATATATATATATATATATATATATATATATATATATATATGGTATTATTTACCTATATACTATTTTTGGATGGATTTATGTGTATTATATAGCACTTTAATATTTAGTCAACTGTTTTTGCACTTTCATTACTATTCTTCCATAGGCCATTATGAGCATTGATCCCCATTGTGGCCTTTAATTATTATTGACATGCATTTGCACTTGTTTGTGTATATATTATGAAATCTTTGTGTTCTCTTACTGATTGTTTTTTAACTTTGTCTTGTGTGTACATGCTTTTTAAGGTTGGGATTTCTTTGTTGATGTTACATAAAAATAAAAAAAATTTGGATCACAATAACATTTATATTAAATAACATTTGTTATGATTTTGTGTATTGTGGTCTACTATAGTGGTAAGGTTAGCATAGGTTGATCTTTAAAAAAAAACAAAAAAAATATTACAGGTATCAAGAAATAAAGTAAAGCATCAAGAAATATTAAAAAGTATATATCTATACCCATAGTGAAATAACTGCTAAGTAGAAGATTTAGAAGAATACATGCAAGCATTAATTTCTGCTCCCTGTTGTAAATTGTTTATATCATCAAGACATAATGAACAAGAAGACAGAAAGGTCGTATACTTCAGATTCAGGGCTGTTGTTAATGGTCCATGCAATGTATCTGGGCATTGTAAGATCTGATTGGAGCCTGTCACCTCATTTCTACTAGAGTGTATATAAATAACACGTAAACTTCCACTTAAACTGAGGAATAGCAGTGACTTGCATATTACTTTCTTTGATCTTTAAAGAAAAAAAATGGTTCTAAAAGCTGTTATTCCAAGCAAAACATCCTGTATTATCACACTGTGTCAAATTTATAATGTTATATTCTTTAATAAGGACTAGAAGCTGCCCCTGACCAAATAAACACTGTGATGAATGAGATCAGACAGTTGGTTGGAGGAGTAGTATAAATATGAGCTTAAGTCAAGTTAGAATGTGGAGGTGCTGGAACTTGCACTTTATTGTTAATGTTGTTCAAATAGACATAGAGGCATGATTTATACTGGTAACTCACAGAGTCACTGTCTAAACAGCGGTTGCTATACTCGACCTGTACAGTTAGTAGAGTACAAATGTAGCAGAGCTGCTACATTTGTACACTACTCATTGCTGATCCCTTTCATCTCTGTCTAAAGTGCATTCATGGTGCTTTCTGTATCTAGCATTAGGTACAGCATTGGGGGGGGGGGGGGGGGGGGGGGGAGGTTGCCTGTATTGTAAAGATTTTCTACATGTTCTCAATAAAGGTGCCACAATAGGTTGAGAAAACTAATTACAGAAAATATAAAAATCACCTACATTTTATAAAAAATAAATAGTACAAATAGTAAAAATAAATAAATTAATATGACAGTGGCACTTTAACCCCTTTAACATTTTAAGGAAACAGTCTATGCACCCTTAGGACATAGCCAATTTCTTTTTGCGTTTTGTTTTTTTCCCTCCCCGCTTTTTAAGAGACAAAACTCTTTGAGTTTTCCATCCACAAACCCATATATGGGCTTGTATTTTTTTTTCTTTCAAAGTATATATTTATTGAGTTTTCAAAAATAAACATGACATATTCATACAGTTCAATAGTGGCAAATGAATAGTCAGCACCCCCGTGAGGTCATCGGAACAACACAGCCATAAGGAGCCAACTGACAGGAAATAAGATGTCAAGGCATGTTAAAAAAACATTGCAGAATTACCAGATATTAGACCACAGTGGAAACAAGTGAGAAGGTGTCCCTAAGGCAAAAGTGGAGGTCCTACAACGATTAGGACTGATGGAAACTTACCAGTGGGGGAGGAAGATAGAAATAAGACAGATAGAAACTAGGGAGCAGGGAGGGAAAGAAAAAGTGGGAAAGAAGACCCAAGCAGGGAGAAAAAAAGTTGCCAGAGAGAACAGAGATAGGTTCCTTGCTTTCAGACCAATTCTGGAGATCCCCAGGCATCCGCAGTGCAATGCAGTATGGCAGGAGGAACACATAGATGTGAAGGAGGGCTACTTATTGAGGTGTAGAGTTTCAAAGTCAGCGGAGGACAGAAAATCTGTCCAGGGCCACCAAATTGCACGAAAATGTATCCAGTTGGCTCCGAGAGTCAGCCAGCAGCTCCTCCATCCTATACAGGTGCAATACCTCATGAAGCCATGACGATATAGAGGGGGTGTTGTTGATTTCCATAAGCGAGGGATCACAGTTCTGACTGCAAGTAATAGGAAATGGAGTAAGCAAGCTGTAGATGTGGGCATGCAACCAGGAACTATGAATAAGAGGATCGGTTTAGTTGTTTTAGGGAGTAAAGAAGATGTTAACTTGGGCATAATGTCAAGGGCCTGAGTCCAGAAAGGATCAAGGGCCGGATAGTCCAACCAAATATGTGTCATGGTGCTTCCTGGTTCTCCACAATGCCATCAAATATCAGGAACATTCTGGTAAATGTGAGCTCATCTGATGGGAACTCTGTACCATCTTGTCATGATTTTGCAGTTGGTTTCCTGAACCTTGCATGAAGTGGAAGACCGATGACACCACGAGAAGGCTTTCCTCCATTTCTCATCAGAGAAGGGACATTGTAATTCCCTCCCCCATTCTGAACAAAAGGACAGGGGGTCTGTCGTAAAGACATCTAATAGGTGAGCATACACTGTGCTAATAGTCCGATAGGTGGAGGAAGTGGACGTACAAAGGCGTTCGAAAGGCGTCAGGGTCTAGTTGACATCCATGTGCTCTGTAGAAATGCTTTAGTTGGAAGTATTGGAAATTGTGTGTTATCGATGGAGGGGATCCCTCAGCAGGTGAGGGAGAGACTTTAATTCTGAAGGCATCAGAAGGTCCCCGAATGTCGTTGCCTCCTCCCCATGGAAGGATAAGAAGAAAAAAGAGGCAGGCGAGACAGGTATGTTTTATGAGCCCTAAGTACCGAATCTGTTATCGGTGGGATATCTAGGGAAACCCTTCAAGTCAGTGCATCTTATATCTTATACTCAAAAGTCACCCATTGTTTTGCAGACCTGTGGGGAAAACTATCCAAGAATTGCCGCTAGGTAATGTGATGTAAAGTCTGGGAGGGTCAGGCCACCCTCTCTCTTCTTTCTAATCAAGATATGCCTTGCTAAGCAGGGGTGATGATTAGTGTTGCTCGCGAATATTCGCAATGCGAATTTTATTCGCGAATTCGCGAATATAGCACTATATATTCGTAATTACAAATATTCATTTTTATTTTTTTTTTACTTAATTTTTTTTTTTCACATTACACATCACAGTGATCATCTCTTTCTGCTTCCAGCTTGTGTGGTGTAAAGAAGGCTCTAATACTACTGTGTGAGCCCGGAGTGCGAATTTTCGCTTATATGAATTAAGGTATATGCTAATTTTCGCATATATTAATTTTCGCATGCCCAAATTTTCACATATGTGAAAATAAATCGAGAATATTACGGATATGCGAATATTCGCGAATATATGACGAATATTCGTCCATATATTCACGAATATTCGCGAATTCCAATATGGCCTATGCCGCTCAACACTAGTGATGATGAGCCCAGACAAAGCCAGCCTGGAGCGCAGTGACCTCCCAGAAGAAAGAGCGTGGCAAGTAAACTGGTATTCCCGAGAAGAGATATAAAAGGCGAGGAAGAACGTTCATTTTGAAAATGTTGATCCTGCCCAACCATGAGAAATCTCTGCGCTCCTGTCTGGCCAAATCTGAACCGCAGCACCTGTAGAAAGTGTGTGTGTGGGGGGGGGGGGGGGAGTTGAGGCATTATGAGTCAGCTGGATCAATGGGGACCTGAACACCTAGGTATTTCAAGGATCGTATTTGCCACTTGAAGGGATAAGAGGTTTTTAGGACCCTGAGGGCATGGGCGGGAATAGTAATATTCAATGCTTCACCCTTGGAGGGATTGACTTTGTAGTTGCTATAACTAGAGAATCGACCAAGAGGGAAGGAAGAGACACGTGCGGAGTAAACACACTGTGTAGACAGCTCTCTCTCTCATACCGCCAACACAAACGCCCAGACTGGCCGGCAGTGTCCCTGGACCGAATCAGTAAAGGCAGAAAAATGTATGTCCAACGTTCGGTGCAGTAAAACCAGGTACTTTATTGAAGGATCATCGGATACAGATATGCATCAGGACAGACATATTCGGAGTGGACAGGAATAAAAGGAGGTCATTGACAAAGGCCGAACATTTGTAGTGGCACGGCGGTACTGATATCCCCTGTATGTTAGTATGTTGTTGTATGTCTATAAGAGGTGCTCCATACAGAGGACATACAAAAGTGGAGACAGGGGACATCCCTGCCTTGTGCCATTACGGATATCAAAGGGGATGAAGAGCTGGCCATTGACACGGATCTGGGCTTGGGGTTGGAGTATAAGGCCATTATGTGTGCCATTATCATGTCTCCCAGGCCAATTTGTGTTAGTGTAGCCACCAAGAAGTTACAATAGCAGTAACAATGGAATTTTACGACGACCCCTATATCTGGGGTAGAGCAGGGGGTCCTTACCCTCTTTAGGTATTACTGTGACGAAGGCATGCATAAAGGTTGGGGGGAGAGGGGACTTGGGCTAGACGGTGTTGAAGGCCGTGAGTAGTGGAGAAAGCAACTCAGCCTTAAGAGTCTCATAAAAGTTTGCTGTGTATCAGTCCGGGCTTTTATCCGCCAGTAGGGCTAATTCCAGTTCCTCAGGGGAGAAGTGGGATTCCAGTGTCTGTATTATTTCTTGAGGGAGACGTGGTAGTGCTGTTGATGTGATATATTGTTGCAGGGATGGGGAAGTGGGCGAGGGTGCAGACATGTCTGAGGTTTTAGGCAAGTTATACAAATTAGTGTAGTATCTGTGGAATGCAGATAGAATGTCCTGGGTAAGGTAGGAGTGGAGCTGGAAGCTGTACGAGTCATGGGTATGAATGTGGAGGTTAGTTTTTCCCTAAGAGCAGAGGCTAGCAAATGGCCTGATTTATTACTCCACTTGTAAAAAACCTTTCCTGTCAACTGTCTGTAATGACGATGCTTCGTGTTCATCACCAAAAGCTCATGTTAGACCCAAATTAATTCCCAGTATACCTGATCCTGCTATGTCTGCTTATGTTGAGTCTCTAGTGTGAGAAGTGATTGCATTAGTTTAAAAAATTTGTCCGAGGCCGCCTTTTTCATTAAAACACCTCTAAGAACTAATTTCAGGGCATCCCACTTCATGGCAGGAGTAGTGGGGTCAGAAGCATGGTCGAGCTCAAATTGAGTAATAGAGTCCCTGAGTTTTAGAGGCAGAAAGCATCCAGAAGCAATGACTCGTTCGGCTTCCATGAAGAATGGAGTTTGGCAAAAGAGGGGAGTGAGAAGGAACAAAAAAATGGAGCATGGTCGGAGAGTGTGACCACACAAATGATGGTGGTAGAGATTGCTGGTAGAAGGTGGTGAAGGAAGTATATATAATCTATTCTACTGTATTACTGTCTAGGCTGGGAATAAAATGTATAATTGCGATCTTGGGGGTGCAGCGTTCGCCATATGTCACTAAGTTGCAGGGTGTTTAATATATGGTGAAGGGCGCACAGTTTGCTATGTGAGATAGTGGATTGGCCTGTAGAGGTGTCGACAGAGGGAAAGAGGGGTATGTTCAGGTCACAACACAGGATGATGTTGCTGGTGGCGAAGGTAGTCAGAGCGTCAAGTATGCGGATTAAAAAGGGTATCTGAGATTGGTTGGGGGCATAGATGGAGCCTATGGTGAACCGCTGGTCTGAGATTGAACAGTTGACAAAGATGTATATAGCATTGGGGTCAGTCATGGAGGAGGCAACAGTCATGGGAAGGGATCTGTTAAAAGTGATGGATACACCTTTGATCTTGGCTTCGGGATTGGTGCTGTGAAATCATTGAGGGTAGTACTGGTTATTAAGATTGGGGAGGTGACCTTCTTTAAAGTGTGTTTCTTTAAGAAATAAACTTTAAAAAAAAGGGTGTTTCTTGTAGCGCATGAATGTGAACCCTCTGCTTATGGAAAGAATAAAGGGTCTGAGCCCATTTTTCAGGGGTATTGAAACCCTTCACATTAAGAGTGGCTACTTTGATATCAACTGCCATATCAGGTGATGGGGAAAATGGAACACTCACCAAGATGCCCAGGGATCATACGGATGTCTGTCTCGTAAGGAAGGGAATAGTATGAATCCAGAGGCCTGTAAAAGAAAAGATAATGGAAGAAATGAGTAAAAGTGGAAAAAACGAAAGAACAGCTGACGTATAGACGCGAGAACACAGGGACTAAAGAAGGTGGCCATAAGGGCCAAGAAAAAAGCCAGAACTAGTCTGGCTATAAACCTAGTGGGGGTAACATAGAAGGGACACAATTCTTAAGCTATAATGGGCTTGTTTTTTTGTGCAACTAACTGTACTTTGTAATAACACCTTTAATTTTATCATTAAATGTATGGCATATACAGCCAAAAATACACTATTTGTGGAGGAAATTGAAAATAAAACTGCAATTTTGCAACTTTTGTTTTTACACAGTATACTTTACAGTAAAACTGACATGTTCTCTTTGTTCTGTGACTCCATACAATTAAAACTATGCTTACATTCTTTTCTTTTTTTTTGTACTGTTTTTTTTTTAAACAGCCAAACCTTTGAAACAAAATAAATATGCTTAAAATTTCCCTAATCTGACCCCTAAAACCTTTCTATTTTTCAATATACAGGGCTGTATGATGGCTCAATTTTTGCACCATGATCTGTAGTTTTTAATCTGTACCACTTCTGCATGTGGTGATACCAAGTATGTTTACTTATTTATTTATTTTTTATTTGGAAAATGGGAAAAAGGGATGTTTTCATTTCTTTTATTGGGGAGGGGCCGATTCACTTTTTTTTTTTTTAAATATATATTTCAATACTTTTTTTTTTCTTAACATTTTCTTAAGTACGCACAGAGAACTATTTATAACAATCTAGCCCCTCAGGTACTTTAGATGCTATCATCAGTATTGATCACTGCATCTGAAGGGTTATCACTGATGTCGGCAATTAGTGCCAGGTCCCTGGCTACTTTTTACAGCAGCCATCTCGGCCTGATCACTGTGTCAGGAGACGTGATAATCATGTAACCCTGCAACTTATATGTTTGTTGTGTGTCGGCAAAGGGTTAAAGACAATGTGGCCATTGCTATCTGTGCCCTTACATGTTTGCATCCTATTTTGACACTTTGACACAATGTAAACGTGTCACGGAGGATAGAATCATAATGTGATACCAGCCTTAGTGGCATAGAAATATTGCATTTTAGAGCCTGTGCAATAATTTTCTTTACATTTCCACTTTTAAATGGTCCATTCTGAATTTTTCTCCTCTTTCTTGAGCTGTTATTTGAACTATATTTAAAAAAATGTGAGAGCTCAACGTAAAAAGAGAAAACCTATACCGAGGACACTGCGTTGCACATACCCATGTGCGAAGAAAGAGTACTAATAGTATAAAAAGGGGAGGCAGTCCTGCTAGGCTAGGTCAGAGTAAAATATATAAGGTCAAAAATTAGAAGAAAGAGAGAGAGAGAGAGAAAACGTGTCTAAAATAGCATAAAATGATAACATTTATTTGGAAAAATGATGTGAGGTCTGTGGCAGGGCCCTTGTCGTAGACTGGTCACTAGATAAAATGGTTACAATGGTATAAAACGCTAAAAATGTAAAATATACACAGTGGTATTGCACTTCACTAATTGGACAATGAGACAATGAAAGTGGGGCAATGGGACAGTGCAAACAGTATCTGTTTAGTTATACTGTAAAGTCATATTATAAGAGCCAGGATTAATCCAGATTAAAGTACATAGCAAAAAAGTTGATAATCCAATAACGCAAATTTCCGGTAGCTCTGGAGCCTCCCAGATTGGGGCCCACTATAAATGCTTTTAGGTGCAGAGATACCGGAGATGCCCCCTCTACCCCGACGCACGGGGACTGAATGCAAGAGGGCAATCACTATACAGTTCAGGCACTTAGTGCCTCATACCGGCTACAGTGTGCACAGTCAGGTGAGTACAGCTGTGCTTGTGATCCGGATATACGTCCCTCTGTCCCGGCGGCACGGGAGAAATGTAGGAGGGGTGATATGATCCGGTGCTGGGGGTCGGAGATGATGGCTGGGAAGCAGCGTGTGGCAGCGCTGTGAAGCCTAGCGGTCGTAGCAGCGTATGGCAACGCTGGAGGTATCCTCTCTACCCCGACGGCACGGGGAGCAGGTGAGAGAGTAGGTGAGGACCGGCAATGCAGTAACGATTGTCTCAGATGATGTGCAGGGTTGTCTTAACACCAGACGTGTTTCGGGGAACTGCATCCCCTTTTTCAATGGTGGAGGTTCAGGAAGACTGTATTACAGTCTTCCGGAACCTCCACCATTGAAAAAGGGGACGCAGTTCCCCAAAACGCGTGCCGTCGGGGTAGAGAGGATACCTCCAGCATTGCCATACGCTGCTACGACCGCTAGGCTTCACAGCGCTGCCACACGCTGCTTCCCAGCCATCATCTCCGACCCCCAGCACCGGATCATATCACCCCTCCTACATTTCTCCCGTGCCGCCGGGACAGAGGGACGTGTATCCGGATCGCAAGCACAGCTGCACTCACCTGACTGTGCACACTGTAGCCGGTAAGAGGCACTAAGTGCCTGAACTGTATAGTGATTGCCCTCTTGCATTCAGTCCCCATGCCGTCGGGGTAGAGGGGGCATCGCCTGTATCTCTGCACCTAAAAACGTTTATAGTGGGCCCCAATCTGGGAGGCTCCAGAGCTACCGAAAATTTGCCTTATTGGATTATCAACTTTTTTGCTATGTACTTTCATCTGGATTAATCCTGGCTCTTATAATATGACTTTACAGTATAACTAACAGATACTGTTTGCACTGTCCCATTGCCCCACTTTTATTGTCTCATTGTTCAATTAGTGAAGTGCAATACCACTGTGTATATTTTATATTTTTAGCATTTTATACCATTGTAACCATTTTATCTAGTGACCAGTCTGCAACAAGGGCCCTGCCGCAGACCTCACATCATTTTTCCAAATAAATTTTATCATTTTATGCTATTTTAGACACGTTTTCTTTTTTCTCTCTCTCTTTCTTCCAACTTTTGACCTTATATCTTTTACTCTGACCTAGCCTAGCAGGACTGCCTCCCCTTTTTACACTATTGTTATTTGAACTACCTTTTGATTTAAAAGACATATGGGAGAAAGTATCCAATACACATGATATGCCAGGGGTCCAATACAATAATGTGTATGCCAATGATTGGCATGTCACACTCTTCTATAATAGCATTGTAACGTTGAGCGCTCCAGTTTCTGATCGTGGACCGGAGCGCTCACCGCGTTTGTCCCCGCTGAGTGCCCCGGTCAGACTCTCTGACCGGGGACACTCCGCTTCTGTCACCGGCAGGGACGCGGTCCGTGCTGCGGGCTGTCCCCGAGCACGGCCCGAGTCCCATCCTTACTTACCGGTGCCCGCTCCGGCTCTCTCCCTTGTTCCCTTGTCATATGGTTCCCGGCGCGCGCGTCCCTGCACTATAGGGCGCGCGCGCGCCGGCTGTGTAAAATTTAAAGGGCCAGTGCACCATTGATTGGTGCCTGGCCCAATCCTTGTCCTCTCCTCCTATAAATGTACCCTGTACCTTCCTGCCCTTGCCGGATCTTTGTGTTGCCTCAGTGCCCAAGAGAAAGCGTTTACTGTGTATTCCTTGCCCGTTGCTGAACCCGTTGCTAACGACTACCTGGTAGTTACCGCCGCAGCAAGACCATCCCGCTTTGCGGCGGGCTCTGGTGAATACCAGTAACTACTTAGAACCGATCCTCCGGTACGGTCCACGCCATTCCCTCACTGACACAGAGGATCCACTACCAGTACCGTTTTCTGCTACCAGTCCGGATCGTTACAAGCATACAAGCCGAATGTCTGTCTAATAGATAGTGAACTTGTATGAGTAAGGTTTCACCTGTCTGTTCTGCACTGTCTACAATAATTGCTGCACAGTGTTACCCCAATATTATAAAGTGTTTAGCAAGTTGATTTTCCAATGTAAATAATGTTTATTAATAATATGTACATGCCTGCAGTGACAAAAAATAGTAACAACCAAGGGACATCTACCCATGTGACTTCACATTTATAAAAGACCATATCGAGGTAAGAATTCAATGTCATATAAATATAATATATATATTTTTTTTAATCTACTTATTTTTTTAAGTAGAAACTATACCCATGATGATCATATTCACAGTAACTGTTTCAGAAAGTGTGTTGTTCTTATAGGATTTTGTCCATATAGGATTAATTTCAAGTCCATTGTTTTTTTTAAAGGTTTTACATTTACTGTGCAACAACAACTAAGCATGTATATGTCTTCTAAGACAATATATATAATATATCATTTGGTAAAATGAACACTATGGGATGGGAAATCAACTGTCTGTACAGGCACCAACTATTTGAACTTGCTATACACAATGGGCCTGATTTACTAATAGCATTCCCACTCTGTCAGGTCGTGTGCCTTAATTCTGTCACATGGACCGTGGGACAGAATGTGCAACATAAAAAACTCTACAGAATCTGAAACACTCTGAGTGAAAAAAAAAAACTACAAAATGGGCGTGGTTTTCAGGAAAAGGGGCGTGTTCCCTACATTTCATCCAAAATCACTCGTCTTTTCTGGTAAGACAACCCTACACTTTAAAGCATGTATAACATTTCCGAAAGTGGAGTAAATTAGTAAATACCATGAAAAAAAAGGTTGGAACAGCAAACAACACAACAAAACCTACACTCCACTCTTAGTAAATCAGGGCCATTGTGTACTTTGTAAACACAAGATATAAGAATATAACATTTTTTGGGTAACAACAAATCTGAGAAATAAGTTTCTCTAACTTATCCTGGTTCAGTCCTAAAGGAGGGATCTATTTCATTATGATTTTATCATTAATAATGTGTTTTCATTTATGTCTAGACATTGTTGCTCTTAATATGTCAATAATATCTCTCTGGCAATCTGATATTGAAACCATGCATAAGCAATACTATCTGGCATAGCCAGTACAGCTGTGTACAGGAAGGTTCATTTTCCTCTTGAAGTCCCTTAACAAACTGGAACAATAAAAAGCATATTCACACTTTCAATTATTCTCATAGGATAAAAACTGAAGCTGATAAAAACTAGGACCAGTCCTTCACTCAATATGTCTTTACCTGAGAATGGGATACGTCACATACAGAACACCTCTGAGATTCCCTCAGCCACCCTCTTTAACGTAATCTTCAGTCATTTCCCATTGCCTCTCCTTGCTTACTTTCATCAAGCCAAAAAAAAAAAACCTGTCCATCATAGTCTCACAAGGGAAACTATATGTACTGTAATGTAATAGTATACCGTACTGACCTTTTCTGGTAGTAAAGCTGTAGTAACGATTTCCGATCTTACTGCATAATTCTCCTGTCACAAGCCAATTATATTTCTTCTGTGTTCTAGGACATCGAAAATATTTGCCAGACACGGTAATAGGCTTTTACATGTTTACTTTTAAAGGGGTACTCTGGAGAACAAAAAATTTCAAATACGCTTCTTTTTAATTATTATTATTATTATTATTATTATTTTTTTATATGTAAGTGTTCTTATTGTTCATCTATCTTCATATTTTTGTAATCTTGAGTGGAAATTTGAACATTTTATATATATATATATATATATATATATATATATATGTGTGTGCATTTTTGGTCTCTTGTTGCAAAATTTTCAACTCGGCGATTCTCCTGGAACAAATGAATCCTTTAGCGAGCCCTGTATACAGTATGAATACAGGCATATTCAGTTTTAATACATTGAAGGGTCAGGCTTGTCACAAAGTGGTTCCTGTCCCCACTGTTAGTAAGAGATACTGCGTTGCCTAAGAGAACCAGTCTCCCATCAACTTGGTCATTTGTAAATGTCACTTAGAGCAAGGAATTCATTGATACATGGGAACAATTGCCTGCTAAGTTTTCTCAATGTGAAATTGAAAAGCTATTAACTGCTCCTGTAGGGACATATTTTAGTGAATGCAAAACATTCTCTGCCACAAAAGAACATTTCAACGCTGACAATACTCAATGTAAAGCTTGAATCAGTAGCCCACTTATCATTGTTCCCTTAAAATGATTTAAAAAGAAATGTGCGGAGCAGAAATAAACGGTAAATTCACTATACAGATGTATTGTGGGACAATATCTTAATGTTTATTTCAAATTTTGCAGCAATTCCCATAGAAGGGCCAAGTTTGGAGGCATCCGTAAATGGGTTTTAACCCCTTCAGGACCAAGCCCATTTTGGCCTTAAGGACCAGAGCGTTTTTTGCACATCTGACCACTGTCACTTTAAACATTAATAACTCTGGAATGCTTTTAGTTATCATTCTGATTCCGAGATTGTTTTTTGTGACATATTCTACTTTAACATGGTGGTAAATTTTTGTGGTAACTTGCATCCTATCCTTGTGAAAAATTCTAAAATTTGATGAAAAATTTGAAAATTTAGCATTTTTCTAACTTTGAAGCTCTCTGCTTGTAAGGAAAATGTATATTACAAATAAAAAAAATTTTTATTCACATATACAATATGTCTACTTTATGTCTGCATCATAAAAGTGACGAGTTTTTACTTTTGGAAGACACCAGAGGGCTTCAAAGTTCAGCAGCAATTTTCCAATTTTTCACAAAATTTTCAAACTCACTATTTTTCAGGGACCAGTTCAGGTTTGAAGTGGATTTGAAGGGTCTTCATATTAGAAATACCCCACAAAAGACCCCATTATAAAAACTGCACCCCCCAAAGTATTCAAAATGACATTCAGTCATCATTTTAACTCTTTAGGTGTTTCACAGGAATAGAAGCAAAGTGAAGGAGAAAATTCACAATCTTCATTTTTTACACTCGCATGTTCTTGTAGACCCAATTTTTGAATTTTTACAAGGGGTAAAAGGAGAAAATGTATACTTATGTTTTTAGCCCAATTTCTCTCGAGTGAGTACATACCTCATATGTCTATGTAAATTGTTCGGCGGGCGCAGTAGAGGGCTCAGAAGGGAAAGAGTGATAAGGGAATTTTGGAGAGTACGTTTTTCTGAAATGGTTTTTGGGGGGCATGTTGCATTTAGGAAGCCCCTATGGTGCCAGAACAGCAAAAAACCCTCATATGGCATACCATTTTGGAAACTAGACCCCTTGAGGAACATAACAAGGAATAAAGTGAGCCTTAATACCCCACAGGTGTTTCACGACTTTTGCATATGTAAAAAAAAAAATTTTTTCCCACTAAAATGTGTGTTTCCCCCAAAATTTCACATGTTTCCAAGGGTTAATAGCAGGAAATACCCCCCAATATTTGTAACCCCTTCTCTTCTGAGTATGGAGGTATCCCATAAGTTGACCTGAAGTGCACTATGGGCGAACTACAATGCTCAGAAGAGAAGGAGTCATATTTGGCTTTTTGAGAGCAAATTTTGCTCGGGGGGCATGTCGCATTTAGGAAGCCCCTATGGTGCCAGAAGAGCAAAAAAAAAAAAACACATGGCATACCATTTTGGAAACTAGACCCCTTGAGGAACATAACAAGGAATAAAGTGAGCCTTATTACCCCACAGGAGTTTCACGACTTTTGCATATGTAAAAAAAAAAAAAAAAAAATTCCACTAAAATGTGTGTTTCCCCCCAAATTTCACATTTTTGCAAGGGTTAATAGCAGGAAATACCCCCCAATATTTGTAACCCCTTCTCTTCTGAGTATGGAGGTACCCCATAAATTGACCTGAAGTGCACTATGGGCGAACTACAATGCTCAGAAGAGAAGGAGTCATATTTGGCTTTTTGAGAGCAAATTTTGCTCGGGGGGCATATCGCATTTAGGAAGCCCCTCTGGTGCCAGAACAGCAAAAAAAAAACACATGGCATACCATTTTGGAAACGAGACCCCTTGAGGAACGTAACAAGGGGTACAGTGAGCATTTGCCCCCCACTGGTGTCTGACAGATCTTTGGAACAGTGGGCTGTACAAGTTTTCATTTTCACGGACCACTGTTCCAAAGATCCATCAGACACCTGTGGGGGGTAAATTCTCACTGCACCCCTCATTACATTCCGTGAGGGGTGTCGTTTCCGAAATGGGGTCACATGTGGGGTTTTGTTTTTTTTGCGTTTGTCAAAACCGCTGTAACAATCAGCCACCCCTGTGCAAATCACCTCAAATGTACATGGTGCGCTCTCCCTTCTGGGCCTTGTTGTGCGCCCCCAGAGCACTTTGCGCTCACATATGGGGTATCTCCGTAGTCGGGAGAAGTTGCATTACAAATTTTGGAGGGCTTTTTTCCCTTTTACCTCTTGTGAAAATGTAAAGTATAGGGCAACATCAGCATGTTAGTGTAAAAAATTTAATTTTTTTACACTAAAATTCTGGTGTAGACCCCAACATTTCCTTTTCATGAAGGGTTAAAGAAGAAAAAGCCCCCCAAACCTTGTAACACAATTTCTCCCGAGTACGGCGATACCCCATATGTCACCCTAAACTGTTGCTTTGAAATACGACAGGGCTCCAAAGTGAGAGCGCCATGTGCATTTGAGGCCTAAATTAGGGATTTGCATAGGGGTGGACATAGGGGTATTCTACGCCAGTGATTCCCAAACAGGGTGCCTCCAGCTGTTGCAAAACTCCCAGCATGCGTGGACAGTCAACGGCTGTCCGGCAATACTGGGAGTTGTTGTTTTTCAACAGCTGGAGGCTCTGCTTTGGAAACAGTGGTGTACCGGACGTTCTTATTGGGGGAGGGGGGCTGTGTAGGGGTATGTGTATATGTAGTGTTTTTAACTTTTTATTTTATTTTGTGTTAGTGTAGTGTAGTGTTTTTAGGGTACAGTCACATGGGCGGGGGATTACAGCGAGTTTCCCGACGCAAAATTTGCTGCATCTCAAGATGCGAGAAACCCACTGTAAAAGCCTCGCCCATGTGAATGTACCCTGTACATTCACAGGGGGGGGGGGGGTGCCGCAGGTCCCCGCGAGCCCCCGCAGCCTTTGTCCCCCATTCTGCCCGACTTCCAGGGGCGGGCAGTGCGGGGGATCTGAACTTTCACCCCAGATCACTGTGATTGGTCCACAGGGACCAATCACAGTGATCGCTGACCAGGGCCATCAATGGATGGTCCTGGGGGGTGAAGCAGAAGTTGTCCCCTGCTGGAAACAGCGGGACTTCTGCCAGTTAACCCGTGCGATGCTGCGCATCGCCGGGTTAACTGAATGTCATTTATAAACGCCGGTATGCGCGAACGCACTGCACAACCCGGCGTTTATATATGACATTCTGCGGGAAGGGGTTAATTCATAAAGCTGTAATGGGTCATCAGTGACAATCTGTGACCTTTCTGTCCAATATATTTAAACTATCACTACAATTATATATATATATATATATATATATATATATATATATATATATACAAATCTGTGGGGCAACAACCCCTAATGTCTACAGATGAGTAACTTTCCTTTTTTGGGAGAAATTCTGGCTTGGTTATTATAATCCCAGTCATGGCTTACAGGTAAGTAAGTAACATACACATATGTTCTGGAGGTGTAAGTGTCTGATTGTGGGGGGTCATGTCCCCTCCATGTATCTCTATAGGAGAGCCGGAAATACAGTGTTACGGCAGGAGATCGCCAGAGGTCCCAGCATTCGGACCCCCTGTGATCAGACACTTATCCCCTATCCTATGGATAGGTGATAAGACTGTATGTACTGGAGTTCTTCTTTAGTTTCTCAAGAGTCAGGCACGCAGTGACTTACAGGGATGTTATCTCTAAAAGATGGTGCTAGAGAGGAAGCTTTTTTCCTCCTGGGAGAAAGCTACTTTACATATCCTTGGAATATAGGCAATAATTACCTATAAGTCTCCCAATAGTTTATCTCATAGAGAAACTTTATCCCTTTAGTTAAGGTATCTAGATGTCCCCAGTTTCTAGGGATAGTCCCCAGACAAATTTCCCTAGACAAATTCTGTCCCTGGAACCAGGATCAGATGTTATTTTATGTTTTTTCATTTTAAGCATCTGTGGCTCTGCCTCTCCCAATGTATGCAGCTGGGCAAGCCAGTTGCAAGTATATACAGCCATTTGGGACACTGCCACTTTAAGAGCAGCAGTTGCTGCTTGTAGCAGACATGCCATGCGCATCTGCAGTCACATCTGCTAAATGCCTGCCATAGGCATTAAGGACATGTCCCTGCCCTGACTGCTTTGCTTTGAGAAGGAGAAAAATCCCAGTACAGCTTTCCAGGTATCTAAGTTTCCAGAGCTCCTGAAAGGTCTCCTAAACATTAGTAATAGTGACCTTGTTGGATATTTCTTGTATAGGCTAAAAAGACTTTGTGATAGCGTCACTGTCTAAAATTAACACTGCCTTACACTGAGTAACTGACTGACATAACTCTTTTTAGCACACCCTACAGACTGCATACAGTATCAGAATTATGTGACAGCATGTTATACATTGTAATGATTCTTCCTAGACTTGATTGGCTAATGCAGGTTGCTGTTTGCTGGTAATGGAAATACTTGCAAACTACTTGAAAATGTTTAAAGAAGAATAACAATTTGCTTATTTTGATATATATATATATATATATATATATATATATATATATCAAGTAAACAATCTCAAGTATACAATGATTTACATATTCTTTAAAAAAAATATTGGTTTACATTTATATATCATTGCATTATGCTTTATTATTTTTTTCTCAATATTAAAAAGTGTACTGAAGAAGCAACAATCATCTAACAATGTATAGATTGGAGATCATACTATCACAATTGCAATTGGGAAAGAATGCTAGTAATGTCAATTGGATTGTGCTGTAACATTTATTCCTTCTATTTATTACAGGGGAACTTTAACTTATGGATGCAGTAAATTTAAAACATTCAAAAGAAGCAACATACGTATTTGCTTTACCTTGCTCTCTTTCAATATTGTTCTTTTCCTGCCATTTAAGGAGGTCTCTTCTCATACCTTGCCTGTTCTTACCATTTATCCATCAGCTGTATTTGCATTCGATGGTGCGGGCTAATTTATGGGACTTCATGTGCCTCCATCTCTGTTGGTTAACAAACATTAGGGAAAAAAAGACTTTTAGTTCTATGCATTCTATGTTTGCTCTTGAAACCAATCACATTGACACAAAATTAGACACATGTACTGGCGCAGATTTTCACTAATGCTATAAGCAACAAGAGAAAAAACATATATCACTTATTTTACAGGAAACAATGGCTCCAATTTTAAGCAGTTTACACCAATTTTTGGCAAAACCTGTGGTACTAAAAATGTCAAAATGTTGAAGTGAGACATTTTAGCAGTAAAAATTGCAACTTTTGTCATTGCTCAACTATTTAAAAGTGGAAAGAATGGGCAGAGTCTACAGATGAGACCACGTAGATCCTATCTCGAAGATTGCCTTCAATCCCCTAAACATGCTGTAAAGTGTGTCTAGGTAATGTCCTTCTATTGTCAAGCCTATGCCCTAATGTGTCAAGCTTCAGATGATGTCCCCAGCACTCAGGGACATCAATCAATCCAGACTGGAAAGACCATAGAAAAACATCACCCCGACCCATTTCACAGCATGTGTAGGGTATGCAGCAAGGTGGTGTAAATCACGCCAACTGAGTTCTTTACCTTAACTAACCAAACATGTCTAGTCTTTATAAAACATGTAAAAAAAGAAAAAAAAAGAAAATGGCAGCAGCACACTTGGTCAACAAAATGGAGGCTCTTAGCACACTATTTGATCCAAACTTGTCCCCCCATCCACCACGAGGAGGTGGCCTCGTATCGGATGGGACCCTAACACTAACTCACCTCTGCTGGGCATACATCCTCTGACTGGGTGACATGTTGGATCCACTATCAATCCAAACCACCTGCTGTGAAATAGGGGAGGGGATGCACGGCTACAGAGGGAGCCACTCCCCCCAAAATGCACTGCAAAAACAAACAGAAAAAAATGTAGCCAGCACTTAAACCCAATACACAGGTGCATGCTGCTGTGGCAAGTACAAAACATGTAAAAAAATTAAATGGCAGCAGCACACTTGGTCAGCAAAATGGAGGCTCTTAGGGTCCCATCCGATATGAGGCCACCTCCGCGTGGTGGATGGGGGGACTGCTTTTTTGCCACAGCAGCTTGCACCAGTGTATTGGGTTGGGGTGCTGGCTAAATTTTTTTTGTTTGCTGTGCAATTTGGGGAGAGTGGCTCCTTCTGCAGCCGTGCATCCCCTCCCCTATTTCACAGGAGGTGGTTTGGATTGATAGTGCATTCCAACATGTCACCCAGTCAGAGGCTGTATGCCCAGCAGAGATGAGTTAGTGTTAGGGTCCCATCCGATATGAGGCCACCTCCGCGTGGTGGATGGGGGGACACGTTTTGATCAAAAAGTGCGCTAAGAGCCTCCATTTTGTTGACCAAGTGTGCTGCTGCCATTTTCTTTTGTTACATGTTTTGTACTTGCCACAGCAGCGTGCATTTATTTTTTTTTTTTGCTGTGCAATTTGGGAGGAGTGGCTCCCTCTGTAGCCGTGCATCCCCTCCCCTATTTCACAGGAGGTGGTTTGGATTGATAGTGGATCCAACATGTCACCCAGTCAGAGGCTGTATGCCCGCAGAGGTGAGTTAGTGTTAGGGTCCCATCCGATATGAGGCCACCTCCGCGTGGTGTATGGGGGGACACGTTTTGATCAAAAAGTGCGCTAAGAGCCTCCATTTTGTTGACCAAGTGTGCTGCTGCAATTTTCTTTTTTTACATGTCTAGTCTTTATAAATGTAGCCCAATAAGACTTTTCTTATATATATCATATATGTTATATGATAACATATAATTAAAAGAAAATGGTTACCCGTTTACCCTCACTAAACCTGATACACCGGGTTATAGTGTGGGTGAACAGGAGATTGATGTGGGGTTTCTGTCCGATATATACATACCTGCAGTGCGACGTGGGCTGGATTTGAATATTCATGGGTGCTGGTCATGTGAGCACTTAATAGGCACAAGTGCTCACGTGACCAGCGATCATGCACATTCACATCCAGCCGGCAGGCCCGCCTCCAGTGTGCAATTCAGCGCTAAAAGAAGCCAAACTTCAGAGGGACCAGGTGCTGGACTGCAGGTACATATATTGGTCCGAAACCCTGCATCGGTCTCCTGTTCACCCATACTATAACCCGGTGTATCAGGTTTAGTGTGGGTGAATGGGTGACTGTTTTCCTTTAAAGAGTACCTTTATTTTAAACAAAAATTGTACAAATGCCCAGGTTGTTATTGTTTTGTGTCCCTGAGCCATATATTTGTGCCCGCATACTGTTATTTTCCCAGCTTGAACACCTATTACATACATTTAATAATGTATGATGCATGATGACAAAAAGGAATTATTACATTCTATCCAGAACACAAAGAATTCATTTTAGCAAGTAAAAAACCTGTATGCTTCATACACTGACAGAGAATTAGACATACATTTATGTAGAATGTAACTCAATATCCAAAAAGCTATTTAACATGTGTGGTAGCCCTTGGGGGGGTGTATGATGGTGGCGGTATGGTATCGGTATATGAGGGGTTAATATTAACCCTGTCACTTGTGACGCCAGGCCTATCGCCGCCCTTCCCAGAAACGACAGGCGTATGCAGGTAATGACTGAAGGTCCACACTGGAGTTAAACTTGAACTGAAGTAAACTTGAACTTCATGTGCCTCCATCTCTGTTGGTTAACAAACATTAGGAACTTGCGGTACATTCAGAATACAGTTACAGTCTCTGCAATACACTATAGACTTCAATGACTGACAGTTGCTGCGGACCTTACGTCTTTTGCAGGTTAATAGAATCAAGGTAATTGGTGCGTGGATCCATCCGGATTTAGGGGTAGATTAGGTCCGGTGGTTCCGCAGAGTGTTTGGGGATTGATACACTCTATATTTGCTAAGGATCGGCCGTTGCTGCAAGGCTTGGGCTTAACTCACGGTTTTTAGCAGCGCAGGTTCTATAGAGAGATGTGTCACGATGCCGGCTGGCAGGAGGTGGATCCTCTGTGCCAGAGAGGGATTGGCGTGGACCGTGCTAGTGGACCGGTTCTAAGTCACTACTGGTTTTCACCAGAGCCCGCCGCAAAGCGGGATGGTCTTGCTGCGGCGGTAGTGACCAGGTCGTATCCACTAGCAACGGCTCAACCTCTCTGACTGCTGAAGATAGGCGCGGTACAAGGGAGTAGACAGAAGCAAGGTCGGACGTAGCAGAAGGTCGGGGCAGGCAGCAAGGATCGTAGTCAGGGGCAACGGCAGGAGATCTGGAACACAGGCTAGGAACACACAAGGAAACGCTTTCACTGGCACAATGGCAACAAGATCCGGCGAGGGAGTGCAGGGGAAGTGAGGTATAAATAGGGAGTGCACAGGTGAACACACTAATTAGAACCACTGCGCCAATCAGCGGCGCAGTGGCCCTTTAAATCGCAGAGACCCGGTGCGCGCGCGCCCTAGGGAGCGGGGCCGCGCGCGCCGGGACAGGACCGACGGAGAGCGAGTCAGGTACGGGAGCCGGGGTGCGCATCGCGAGCGGGCGCCACCCGCATCGCGAATCGCATCCCGGCTGGAGGCGGTATCGCAGCGCACCGGGTCAGTGGATCTGACCTGAGCGCTGCAGTAGCGAGAGTGTAGCGAGCGCTCCGGGGAGGAGTGGGGACCCGGAGCGCTCGGCGTAACAGTACCCCCCCCCTTGGGTCTCCCCCTCTTCTTAGAGCCTGAGAACCTGAGGAGCAGACTTTTGTCTAGGATATTGTCCTCAGGTTCCCAGGATCTCTCTTCAGGACCACAACCCTCCCAATCGACTAAAAAAAAAGTTTTCCCTCTGACCTTCTTGGAGGCCAGTATCTCCTTTACGGAGAAGATGTCCGAGGAGCCGGAAACAGGAGTGGGAGAAACAAGTTTGGGAGAGAAACGGTTGATGATGAGTGGTTTAAGAAGAGAAACGTGAAAGGCATTAGGAATACGAAGAGAAGGAGGAAGAAGAAGTTTGTAAGAGACAGGATTAATCTGGCACAAAATTTTGAAAGGACCAAGATAGCGTGGTCCCAACTTGTAGCTAGGGACACGGAAGCGGACATATTTAGCGGAGAGCCATACCTTGTCTCCAGGAGAAAAAATGGGGGGAGCTCTTCTTTTTTTATCAGCAAACTTCTTCATGCGTGATGAAGCCTGTAAGAGAGAATTTTGGGTCTCTTTCCAAATGGTGGAAAGATCACGAGATATTTCATCCACAGCGGGCAAACCAGAGGGCAAGGGAGTAGGGAGGGGGGGGAAGAGGGTGACGGCCGTACACCATGAAAAATGAGGATTTGGAGGAAGATTCAGAGACTCTGAAGTTATACGAGAATTCGGCCCATGGTAGAAGATCTGCCCAGTCATCCTGGCGGGAGGAAACAAAATGCCGTAAATAATCACCCAAGACCTGGTTAATTCTTTCTACTTGCCCATTGGATTGAGGATGATATGCAGAAGAAAAGTTTAATTTAATCTTGAGTTGTTTACAGAGAGCCCTCCAGAATTTTAACACGAATTGGACGCCTCTATCCGAGACGATCTGCGTGGGCAACCCGTGAAGACGAAAAATGTGTACAAAAAATTGTTTTGCCAACTGAGGCGCTGAAGGAAGACCAGGAAGAGGGATGAAATGTGCCATTTTGGAGAATCGATCAACGACCACCCAAACAACAGTGTTGCCACGGGATGGGGGTAAGTCTGTAATAAAGTCCATACCAATCAGAGACCAAGGCTGTTCGGGGACAGGCAGAGGATGAAGAAGACCAGCGGGCTTCTGGCGAGGAGTCTTATCCCGGGCACAGACAGTGCAGGCTCGCACAAAATCCACGACATCCGTCTCCAGAGTCGGCCACCAATAGAAACGAGAGATGAGTTGCACGGATTTCTTGATGCCCCCATGACCTGCGAGATGGGAGGAGTGACCCCATTTGAGGATTCCGAGGCGTTGGCGTGGAGAGACGAAGGTCTTCCCTGGAGGAGTTTGCCTGATGGAGGCTGGAGAAGTGGAGATCAGGCAGTCAGGAGGAATGATGTGTTGCGGAGAGAGCTCTACTTCCGAGGCATCCGAGGAACGAGAGAGAGCATCGGCCCTAATGTTCTTATCGGCAGGCCGAAAGTGAATTTCAAAATTAAATCGGGCAAAGAACAGAGACCACCTGGCCTGGCGAGGATTCAGCCGTTGGGCAGACTGGAGATAGGAGAGGTTCTTGTGATCGGTGTAAATAATAACTGGAAATCTTGATCCCTCCAGCAGATGCCTCCATTCCTCAAGTGCTAATTTAATGGCTAGAAGCTCTCGATCCCCGATGGAGTAGTTCCTCTCCGCCGGAGAGAAGGTCCTAGAAAAAAAAACACAAGTAACAGCATGCCCGGAAGAATTTTTTTGTAGAAGGACCGCTCCAGCTCCTACTGAGGAGGCATCAACCTCCAATAGGAAGGGTTTAGATGGGTCAGGTCTGGAGAGCACGGGAGCCGAAGAAAAGGCAGACTTGAGCTGTTTAAAGGCGTCTTCCGCTTGAGGAGGCCATGACTTAGGATTGGCATTCTTTTTGGTTAAAGCCACGATAGGAGCCACAATGGTAGAAAAATGTGGAATAAATTGTCTGTAATAATTGGCGAACCCCAAAAAACGTTGGATAGCACGGAGTCCGGAGGGGCGTGGCCAATCTAAGACGGCAGAGAGTTTGTCTGGATCCATTTGTAGTCCCTGGCCAGAGACCAAGTATCCTAGGAAAGGAAGAGATTGGCATTCAAACAGACATTTCTCCATCTTGGCATAAAGTTGATTGTCACGAAGTCTCTGAAGAACCATACGGACATGCTGGCGGTGTTCTTCTAGATTGGCAGAAAAAATCAGGATATCGTCCAGATATACAACAACACAGGAGTATAAGAGATCACGAAAAATTTCATTAACAAAGTCTTGGAAGACGGCAGGGGCGTTGCACAGGCCAAAGGGCATGACCAGATACTCAAAGTGTCCATCTCTAGTGTTAAATGCCGTTTTCCATTCATCCCCCTCTCTGATCCGGATGAGATTATAAGCACCTCTTAAGTCCAGTTTGGTAAAGATGTGGGCACCTTGGAGGCGATCAAAGAGTTCAGAGATGAGAGGTAGGGGGTAGCGGTTCTTTACCGTGATTTTATTAAGACCGCGGTAGTCAATGCAAGGACGTAGGGAGCCATCTTTTTTGGACACAAAGAAAAATCCAGCTCCGGCAGGAGAGGAGGATTTGCGGATAAAGCCCTTTTTTAAATTTTCCTGGATGTACTCAGACATAGCAAGAGTCTCTGGGGCAGAGAGAGGATAAATTCTGCCCCGAGGTGGAGTAGTGCCCGGGAGGAGGTCAATAGGACAGTCATAAGGCCTGTGAGGAGGTAGAGTCTCAGCTTGTTTTTTGCAAAAAACATCCGCAAAGTCCATATAGGCCTTAGGGAGACCGGTTACAGGGGGAACCACAGAGTCACGGCAAGGAGTACTGGGAACCGGTTTAAGGCAGTCCTTGAAACAAGAGGGGCCCCAACTCTTGATCTCCCCAGTGGACCAATCCAGGGTTGGGGAATGGTGTTGAAGCCAGGGTAGTCCAAGGAGAATTTCGGAAGTGCAATTGGGGAGGACCAAAAACTCAATTTTCTCGTGATGAGGTCCGATGCACATTAGGAGGGGCTCCGTGCGGAAACGTATGGTACAGTCCAATCTTTCATTGTTAACACAATTGATGTAGAGGGGTCTGGCAAGACTGGTCACCGGGATGTTGAACCTGTTGATGAGAGAGGCCAGAATAAAATTTCCTGCAGATCCGGAATCCAAGAAGGCCATAGTAGAGAAGGAGAAGGTAGAGGCAGATATCCGCACAGGCACAGTAAGACGTGGAGAAGCAGAGTTGACATCAAGGACTGTCTCACCTTTGTGCGGAGTCAGCGTACGTCTTTCCAGGCGGGGAGGACGGATAGGACAATCCTTCAGGAAGTGTTCGGTACCGGCACAGTACAGGCAGAGATTCTCCATGCGGCGTCGTGTCCTCTCTTGAGGTGTCAGGCGAAACCGGTCGACCTGCATAGCCTCCACGGCGGGAGGCACAGGAACGGATTGCAGGGGACCAGAGGAGAGAGGAGCCGGGGAGAGAAAACGCCTCGTGCGAACAAAGTCCATATCCTGGCGGAGCTCCTGACGCCTTTCGGAAAAACGCATGTCAATGCGAGTGGCTAGATGAATGAGTTCATGTAGGTTAGCAGGGATTTCTCGTGCGGCCAGAACATCTTTAATGTTGCTGGATAGGCCTTTTTTAAAGGTCGCGCAGAGGGCCTCATTATTCCAGGATAGTTCTGAAGCAAGAGTACGGAATTGTACGGCGTACTCGCCAACGGAAGAATTACCCTGGACCAGGTTCAACAGGGCAGTCTCAGCAGAAGAGGCTCGGGCAGGTTCCTCAAAGACACTTCAAATTTCTGAGAAGAAGGAGTGTACAGAGGCAGTGACGGGGTCATTGCGGTCCCAGAGCGGTGTGGCCCATGACAGAGCTTTTCCAGACAGAAGGCTGACTACGAACGCCACCTTAGACCTTTCAGTAGGAAACTGGTCCGACATCATCTCCAAGTGCAGGGAACATTGGGAAAGAAAGCCACGGCAAAATTTAGAGTCCCCATCAAATTTATCCGGCAAGGATAGTCGTAGGCCTGGAGCGGCCACTCGCTGCGGAGGAGGTGCAGGAGCTGGCGGAGGAGATGATTGCTGAAGCTGTGGTAGTAGCTGCTGTAGCATCACGGTCAGTTGAGACAGCTGGTGGCCTTGTTGCGCTATCTGTTGTGACTGCTGGGCGACCACCGTGGTGAGGTCGGCGACAACTGGCAGAGGAACTTCAGCGGGATCCATGGCCGGATCTACTGTCACGATGCCGGCTGGCAGGAGGTGGATCCTCTGTGCCAGAGAGGGATTGGCGTGGACCGTGCTAGTGGACCGGTTCTAAGTCACTACTGGTTTTCACCAGAGCCCGCCGCAAAGCGGGATGGTCTTGCTGCGGCGGTAGTGACCAGGTCATATCCACTAGCAACGGCTCAACCTCTCTGACTGCTGAAGATAGGCGCGGTACAAGGGAGTAGACAGAAGCAAGGTCGGACGTAGCAGAAGGTCGGGGCAGGCAGCAAGGATCGTAGTCAGGGGCAACGGCAGGAGATCTGGAACACAGGCTAGGAACACACAAGGAAACGCTTTCACTGGCACAATGGCAACAAGATCCGGCGAGGGAGTGCAGGGGAAGTGAGGTATAAATAGGGAGTGCACAGGTGAACACACTAATTAGAACCACTGCGCCAATCAGCGGCGCAGTGGCCCTTTAAATCGCAGAGACCCGGCGCGCGCGCGCCCTAGGGAGCGGGGCCGCGCGCGCCGGGACAGGACCGACGGAGAGCGAGTCAGGTACGGGAGCCGGGGTGCGCATCGCGAGCGGGCGCCACCCGCATCGCGAATCGCATCCCGGCTGGAGGCGGTATCGCAGCGCACCGGGTCAGTGGATCTGACCGGAGCGCTGCAGTAGCGAGAGTGTAGCGAGCGCTCCGGGGAGGAGCGGGGACCCGGAGCGCTCGGCGTAACAAGATGTTGCTCGCTTGGCATCCCAGGAACAAAGAGAAAAAACTAAAATGGCCGCCGTGTCCCTTATATGGACAGGGGGCGGAGCCTAATTTGATAGGTCCAAGGTCAGCTGTCCCTCACAGTCACACAGGCTTCTGGGTGATCATCTTACTTCCTATACAGGTCCTATACACATAATAAAACCAAAAGGAGGCTAGAAATACCACAGTGAGGCCTGGAACGCATCCAGAGTGAGGCTTGGAACGCATCACATTACCCGAAGGCCCCGCAACGCCACAAAAACAAGTAATTAACCATTTATTTACATATTCTATCCTATTTACATTAACCTATGCATAAATTTGAGATTTATACACTAGAATAGAGGCGACTAGGGGTAGACTGGCTAAGAGGGATTCCTAAGTCCTAGGGACTCTGGCAATGGGGACCCATAAATAAACAAGTACCGTATAGAATGCGGTACTGGGACACCACACATGAATAATAAAAACAAAATTAGTCAGTTACATAGTTTATAAGGTTAAAAAAAGACAAGAGTCCATCAAGTTCTAGCTATATCCCTCTTGTGTCTCTTTTGTGTTGATCCAGACGAAGGCAAAAAAAAAAGCAATATAGGGATAATGACAATTGCCCCATGCCAGGGGGGAAATTCCATCCCTCTACTCCTGGAATAGAAGAAAAAATCCATGGATCAACATTCTGTCCCTCTAGATCTAATATCTATAACCTGTAATGTTATTATTCTCCAGAAAGGCATCCATGCCTCTTCTTTTTTTTATTGAGTTCACCATGACCATTTCTTTTGGCAGAGAGTTTTCATTGCTTTTACAGTAAAGAACCCCCGGCTGTGCTGGAAACCTTCTTTTCTCTATACAAAGCAAATGCCCCCTTAGCTATAGATATGGTCCTGGGCAACAATAGAGAGTTTTCTATATTATCCCCTAATACAGTGTTTCCCAACCAGTGTGCCTCCAGATGTTGCAAAACTGCAACTCCCAGCTGTCCAGGCATGCAAAGGCATGCTGGGAGTTGTAGTTTTGCAACACCTGGAGGCACACTGGTTGGGAAACACTGCCCTAATATGTTTATACATAATTATTAGGTCATGCCTAAGCCATCTTTATCTCAACTAAATAACCCTAATTGTTATAATCTTTCTGGGTACTGTAGTCTTTCCATTCCTTAAACAAGGCATATGAGACATGTAAGCAGGAGCTAATTTACTTGCAGCTGTAGAGATCATATGGCTTGGAGCTGAGGCACTGGCTGTAGGAGCAGATAAGAGCAGCCTGATATAAAAAATTGTCCCCACCCTGAGTTCCTGCACTCCATCTTTACCTCTGCTATTAGAGACATACTGAGCTTAAGAACTATCAGTCAATAGCAAATTTGTGGCTGAACTTTAGACAATTTAGGGGAAAAGAAACCAAATTTTAAGCATAATAATTTATTAATTTGTTTGTGAACACTCTTTCTATCAGATGGGCTCAAAGTATGAGAAAAGTTAGTTTCCTTTTAAGGCTGAATTCCCATGATGCAGCTGCTGCATGTGGACAAAGCTATGCCCAAATGATGAAGCCAATTGTTGCACAAATTTGGCAGTAAAAACTGGCTACACATAAAAATGCATGCTTGCAAATCCTTTGTTGGGAGAGTTAAAGTACTTTGTAAATGTTACTTCCTTTATTGAATCTGAATTTGAGGTACGACGAAAAAAGGGAAGATTTATCAAAACCTGTGGAGAGGAAACATTGACCAGTTACTGCTAGCAACCAATCAGATTGCTTCTTTCATTTTTCAGAGGCCTTTTCAAAAATAAAAGAAGCAAGCTGATTGGTATGGGCAACCGGTCATCTTTTCCTCTGCACTGGTTTTGATAAATCTCCCCGAAAAAAGTTACAAAAGTATCAAGTTCAAAGGCAATTCTAGTTTAATATTGTACATCTGGAAAAACAGAAAAAAAAATGAAAACACTCATACTAATAATGGACATGTAAAGACTATTCAACAATCAAAGAAAAAAAATATCTGTCAAATACATATTAGGCTAAATATTGTAACAATATTTCTTTTGCAGAGATACTGGCATTTTTGTCATTGTATCAAACAGGACAACATTCATTCATGTTAATCTTTAAACTTTTTCATGTCAGAAATTGATTTATCATTTAGTCAGCAGCATCAATAAAAAGGGACAGTTTATTGACAGTTTCTGAGAAAATAATTTAAAATAGCAATGGAGATGCCGACATTTCCTGTTACTATTTCTCAAAACTGCCCAACGCAACAAAATAAAGAAAATCCAATATCTCTGTGAGTAAAAATCTTTCTAACCCCTTAAGAGCACAGCATATTTTGGAGTTCAGGATACAGCCCCATTTTGCAGATCTTGCACATATCACTTGATGTATAGTAATATCTTTAGAAAGCTTTTATTTATTCAAATCATTCCTTTTTTTCCATGACTCAGTGGACTTTACTCTAGTGACGAAAAAAATGTAATAGCCTTTTTAATCATATTAAATCCTTTGCTTCTTAAATATATAACAATGCTGCAGAATGAGTAAATAACTAACATTTACCATATGTCTTCTGTATATTTCAAGAAAATGATCAAACCATTTCTATATATATTGGGGGAAGAGAAGGATGGGGCAGTAGGTTTCAATCTGTCCAATTCTTTTCCTCTGAAGGGAGATAAACCCTTTCCAAAAGAGGAGCCTGGCAGCAGCTTACTTTACTTTCTCTATTCAGAAAACATGCATATGCACACATACATGTATATGGGAAGTTGAGTGAGATTACTATTGGGTGAACCTATGTTCGGCTGACAGCTGTCTAATGTGTATGACCAGCCTAAGGCTTGTTTACAGAGCCTATTAGGCGGAAAAGGCCACATAAACGATCAGTGAATCATTTGTGCGGCCCATTGCGGATATCAGCCATTGGTCCCACATTCCCTATTACATGGGGGATGTGTGGCTGACCACAATTTTTTTTTTTGTGGGTTAATATGACCTGAGCAGCCAATGAATAAGCATTAGCTTATTCGCCAGCTGATCTTTGACCTAAGGTAAAGTCTTTACTGTAAAACAAAAGATACAGTAATGTTATCAGGTGGCTGGGGATGGAGAGCAGCTGATAGCCTTTCATGTGATTATTATTAGGCTGTGTATAATAAAATTCCCCTTATATCTTTATAACTTAATATCTTCACCATCCCTGGGGGCACAAACGTCCCCCGGGGATGGTGAGGATAAAGATTTTAGCATACTATATATAAAGCATTGCCCAGCGTTATGTATGCTAAAATCAGCTGATTGGTTCCCTTTAAGTCCACTGCTTAGGACTATAGCAGTATAATAGTTCTATTCCTAACTGGTTTGATAAGGGGTTTCACTGTAAACTACAAGTTCCGACCTGCATTTTATTCCACCAGGCACATTCCCTTTTGCTGCTGACCAGTATTTTATAAAAAAATGACTTTGTAGGCCCATATTTATTGGGACATTGGCACAATAGGGCACCAACGGCATAACCATCTGCCGATAGATTGCATCTGGTGAAGGTCACCCAATACTGAATATGACCATTATGCCCTGGCTTACATCACAGATGCACATGCTGTGATGTCAAAGTTGAATTATTTGACTTGCTGCCATCAAATAACATGAGATAATTTGCATCTTTTCTAATATGACGATTTCCATTCTTATGTGGGCTGAGATTCTCTCAACAGATACTAACTATAAATGCATAAAAATGTGCAGCTTACTGTGTAATAGATCCCAGTAATAGCTGAGGTCACTGTAAATCTCCAATACCCTCAGGAGTCATAATATAATTAAACAGAAGTAGCAATACACAGTCCTCTCGGCTATTATCAGGGAAAATATAGTATAGGTAATGTTCTACCTGACATAAAATAAAATAGAAGATATAAAAGCTTTAAAATAAACAAGATTAATGTATTATAAAACATTTATTTATAATATATATATATATATATATATATATATATATATATATTGTAACACTCACGTTTCATAAGACAGGAACTCCGGTGGATGTGGATCCGCTGGACCTGTGTGGCAGATGATTCGGACTGTACCAGGAAGCAGAGTCTAAGGTGCTGCTGGTTTTAACCAGAGCCCGCTGCAAAACGGGATGGACTTGCTGCGGCAGGCGGCACTCAGGTCACTACCCCTGGCACGGCTCGACCACACAGGTGGCTGAGGAGATGCGAGGCACAGGAGGGATGAGGCAACTCGTAGTCGGGATAGCAGAAGGTCAGGGCAGACGGCACAGTAGCGTAGTCAGGACACAGCAGGAGGTCAGTAGGTAGGTGGCAGAGGAGCAAGGTCAAGTCACAGAGCAAATGATCAGATACACGGAAAGGCAACTCTCAGAAATGCTTTCTCTCAGGCACAAGGCAACAAAGATCTGGCAGGGAAGTGAGGAGGGTGAAGGAATTTATCAATGAGCCACAGGTGAATTACACTAATGAATGCACTGGCCCTTTAAATCTTAAACCTCCAGTGCGCGCCCTAAGGGACAGGGACACGTGCCCTGGAGCAGAGAGGCAGAGGCTGGGGCAGGAGAAGCACCAGGTGACTGACGGACTGGGGCTCGCATGTGGGTGCGTCCCGTGATGCGAGTCTCCCAGCCCAGCCGGCGGCAGCAGTTGACGGGACCATGCGCTCACGGCCAGCGTGTGCTGCCGGAGCGCATAACGTGACATATATATCTATTAATAAAAGTGGAGATAAGATATCACGTAAAATTAAGACCAATTATTATACTACAAATGACAAACCACTGGGCCCTTGATGACAGTATTTCCAGTGACAATCGTAAGTAGCATAAAGTATGGTCTCCTGTAAAATAAACAATGAGAGATATACAATGTGTAGTGTAAATATAGCCTAATGGCTAATAATATTCAAGTGAGTGTTTAGATTATGCCGATCTAAAAGAACAAGTCAGACATATATTTTCCGTAGTTCTAGCAATCCCAAGTCAATGGTTGGTATCAATTTATACAATCCTGACAGATTTCCCACAGTAAAGGAAGCAATACTTCTCCATATCGAAGGAGAAAAGTCTCATATATACAGTACAAACTGAAATTGTCTTATCTTCCTTTCTTAGATGTTTCAGAGTTTTTTACTTTGTTTTACTTTCTTTGAACAATGAAGTTCCATCACTGAACTAAAATTAGATCAGAAGTTAAAAGACAAAATTTGTGCTGCCTGCAGCGACCTCTGAGGGACCTTAGGAGCTTACGGAAAATTGTATATGAATTCTAGTCAATTAAAAAACAATATGCAATACGTTTATTATCATAAAGCAATGTTTTTGATATTTTTAAACAGGGGGTACGTGTCAAAGTAAGGCTGGGAGAATCACAGAGAAATCATCCTCATGATCGGTACAAGATAGTGTTTAAAATATAACTTTTAATGTACTACAAACTAAAATTGGATAGAAGATGACAATTGAACTAATAGTAGGTGCTACATGTACCTAATAGTGCTAGGGAGCCCGGGGGTGTGCCGACCCAATCCTTAAAAAATAGATAAATAACCAAGCCTCTTTTAGATAAAGATGGATTAACTAAGATAGGAACGAATGAGGTCCTGGATTACAGGGTGTTTATACGATTATTCAGCAATGAAATAATCAATAAATAAGAGAGATGGAGGGATGTGTGCCCACTATGATAAATATACCCATCCTTCTTTCCCTGCCTTTTGAGGGACCCACCTCCTTAACAGGGTGGCCTCAACCACGGTGACGTTCCCTGCTCTCACTAAGTGAGGGGAAAAAACAACAAAATAAAGTAATAGATAGAAGGGGATAGGACTGCAACAACCCGAGGCTCCAGAGACAAAGTGTGTGTGATAACCACAATAGTGCAAAACAATCAGACAATAACCCAACTCCAACGCGTTTCACCTGTCATATTTACACAGGTTCATCAGGGAAAACAGTGGCACAAAACATAAATATTAGTGATAGTGATAGCACCAATTTAAAACAGGACACTTATGATAGCTAAGTGTTCCCTAAATTCACAGCAAGCCAAACCTAAATAGTGGCTAATTCCTCCAAGTTTGCCCTCCTAAAGTGAGATGTACACTAGGTGCATGAGGTGTGCCACGTATATCAAATTAGATTGTACCCTATGCAGAGGAGAGGCTATAGTTAGCCATGATATTCACTCAATACAAACATGTCCACAATCAGAAAAATGCATAACTTCCTAGCATAGATGTATAAATACGTATTAAAGATGCAATTATATATAACCAGATCCTGTGGATTCATAAACTAGATACAGGTGGGGGTGTAGTTGACAAATTCACCATTAAATATTGCCAGTAAATATGCATAGGTACCATAAAGTAGTAATAACACCATAAGAGGGTGAAAATTGGTCAGGAAGATGGCAGAAGATGACTTAGTGTTAGTGTACTAAGAGATGGGTGCACTAAACACAGTGATAGCAGCACAATAGGAGCTATCACTAAATAAACATAGATACAAAACTGCCTGACCTGACAGATGTAGTAAGTATAACCAATAAGCAAAAGCAAGGGCCCATATCCTAAATACTGGATAGTTAGCCTAGATAATCAAGATATTCAAAGATATAAGAAAAGCCAGTGGAGTGTAATGGCACCCCAGCAGCAGGTATACTTAACACCCCCAGACGTTGGTACACTTAGGGCATCAGATCATGATAGGCTGGAGACATGCTGCGATGTGGCCAGCAAGATGTATCAGCCTGTTTTATATAGTGCGCATCTTACCTGGCGACCAGTCAGAGCCAGTGGCGCAAAAGATGACGTCAGACGCCGGGCGCAAATAACGCGTCACTGACCTGTAGATGTCAGTGAAGCAGTCAGGTGCGTCCCTGAGAGTACGGCACTATGGCGCATGCGCGGTTTAGCCGCGCCTCAAACCCAGGCTGAATACAATACCAAGACGCGTCACGTGACCTATTTAGGTCACATGAGCGTTCCAAATGCCGGAAATGGGTTTAAAAAGGTATGTAACATGTATTATGGCCCAGAAAGGTGTTATCACATTAGAAATGAAGCAAATAGCGATGCTATAGCTGCACAATTTATGCAATCTTATATTGGGAACTAATGTTATGCATAGAGATGGAAAACAAAATAACATAAAAAAAAAAATATTATTATATAAGAGAATGATCGCTGCCGCAAATGATGAACTTGAAGTACAACAAAAGTTATTAAAAGATAAACTGACCAGACAATGTAGTCAGTCAACAGGTCCCCATTTGTTGCACAATATGATACCAGGATATAAAAAAGGGACAATTCTAGATAGGCTGTCAATGTTGATTAAATATAATGAAATATCAATGTTATAATGATAGTACAAGAGGGCGGTCTAACTAAGGACATATGATAGATATATGTATATATAATTAATTCATGACCCAATAGGTAATAGAAGATGGGAGAATTACTCCCCAATTAAAGAAAAAAAGGGGGAGGGGGAGGGGGGGGCTCTGAGCATGGCAAGTAAAACCAGATAAAGGGATTGCCGTCTACTATGATCGGCATAGTGCCTTATCAAATAAAGGAGGTAAATGACAAATGTTCATTCAACCCCCCAGGGGATACAGTCCCCAATCTATAAATCCACTGGGTTTCTTTTTGCAGGAGGCGACGATCGATGTCGCCACCCCTTACATTCGCATGTACTACCTCCAAAACCTGAAAAGAAATTGCACAAGGTGTAGACGCATGTGTGGATCTCATATGGTTAGAGATGGGTTTGTCTCTCCGATGATTAATGTCTCCTATATGCTCTAGTATGCGACGGCGTAATTCTCTCTTAGTTTTTCCCACATACAGTAGGGGACAGGGACATTGGCATGCATATATCACATTTATGGTTTTACAATTAGCAAAATCCCGACTAATATATCTATGTCCATCATGTGGGCTCTGCAGATACTTTGTCACCTTAATGTACTCGCAGCCTTTACATGTGCCACATCTGTATGTTCCCACCACCTTACGGTCAAGCCAGGTCCCTCTGGCTGGTGGTGGTAAAAAGTGACTATGTATCAATCTGTCACCTAAATTTCTACCACGTCGATAGGTGATCTGTGGGCGTTCACCCACCAGATCAGATATCGATGGGTCTGATGTCAAGATGGGCCAAAACTGAGTGATGATGTTACGTATAGGTATGGCTGCTGTATCATACTTCCCAATTATTCGGAGACAGTTGTCCTCTTTTTTAGGGCGAGGGGTAAGCAACAAGCTTCGATTACATTTCCTTGCGTCATTATATGCTTTAGTAAGAATACAGTTGGGACACCCCCTCTCTCTAAACCTTCGTCTCAACTTATTGGATTCTGTTCTAAAGGATGCGTCATTTGAACAATTTCTCTTCATACGTAAGTATTGAGCCTTAGGGATATCACGTTTTAAAGGCACTGGATGATGACTGTCCCATTTTAAAAAGTTATTTCCCGCAGTTGGTTTTCTATAAACACATGTATCTATTCTTCCCGAGGGGTTCCTGCTCAACACTACATCGAGAAAACACAGACTATCTTTGTGTATTTCATAGGTAAAATGAAGGCCTATCTGATTAATGTTTAATTCCTGTTCAAAGGAGATGAAATCTTCTCTCTGTCCTGACCAGATGATGACAACATCGTCAATATACCTTCCCCAGAAGGATATTGACGACTGATATTTTTCTAGGGTGTCACCAAAGACAATCGATCTCTCCCACCAGCCCAGATAGATGTTAGCATAGGTGGGCGCTGCCGGACTGCCCATGGCAGTCCCTCTGAGCTGGTGGAATATCTTGGTGTTGAAGGTAAAGAAATTTCTGGGCAGGACAAAGTTAAGGAGCTGTAGAACGAATTCATTATGTTCTTTTAGATGAATATTTCTACTGGACAGGAATGATCTAACAGCCTCCATACCACAGTTATGTGGTATGGAGCTGTAAAGGGCCTCCACATCAATGGAGCAAAGCCAGTAATCATTATCCAGTGAGACATCTTCCAGTTTTAGTAGCAAATCGGTGGTATCCCTGATGTACGAAGGGAGCGATAGCACAAAAGGGCGTAATATTTGATCAAGGTAGACTCCCGCATTTTGCGTGAGGTTGTTAATGCCTGACACGATTGGACGGCATTTCAGGGGTGAAAGCCACTTGTGTATTTTGGGCAATCCGTAGAACGTTGCCATTGTGGGATACATAGGATAGATAAAATCATGTTCTTTTTGTGTCAATGAGATTGAAGAGTAAAGCTTTATCAACAATGGCCTTGAGTTCTTTCTGAAATATCAATGTAGGATCCCTATCCAGAGTCCGATAACCTGTTTTATCTTTGAGTGCATTTAAGCACATAGTAACATAATCCCCTTGATCCATAATGACCAAATTTCCCCCTTTATCGGAGGATTTAATCACTATGGTTTTATCCTCCTCCAGGGCTTTTAGGGACTGTAATTCATCCTTTGTTAGATTAGTGACCTGGTGATGGTCATTTCTCACCGTATCCTCTATGGCTCGGATAACTACTCTTAGGAATGTATTAATACTATCCTCTTCATTGATTGGAGGCATTTTAGTATTACGGAGATGACATGTAGAAAATGGACCCTTACCTGGGTCTCTCTCGCTGTCATCCAAGAGAGACACAAGCAATTGTGCATCAAGGAATTCATCAGGAGATAGGCCATGTTCCATACCAAGTCTCAAATCGCACATTTTAAAGAATTTTTTTTTCCAACGTAAGGATCTGGCAAAGAGATGGAGATCGCGTACCCATCCAAAAGAGTCAGGTCAATTTGTGGGTATAAATGATACGCCTTTATTAAGAAGAGAGATTTCAGATTCAGAAAAGATTCTTTTTGACAAGTTAATAATCCGTTTATTGTCTGGTAAGGGGGAAACCAGCGGGTCTTTTGATGTCGATGCTAGCCCTAGCTCTGGGTCAGCATTGGACCCTTCTCCAAAAAAGATGATGTGGAGGAGGAATGCACTGGCACATTGGCCTGTGAAGAGGAAGAGGCAGAGGGCAATCCATATTGTGGAGGTCCATATGATTGATTTCTGTTTCTGCCTCTTCCCCTGCCTCTGCCTCTGGGGGCGTAGTTGTTGTATCTGTTCTGCCATCCTCCCCTACCTCTAAATCTAGTTCCGTATGGTGATCTAGATCTAGGTCCTCTATTTGACTCTTGATCTGAGTTTTCTGTATCGGAGGATGAAATCTCCGTATCAGTACCTCGTCGTGTATCACCTCCCAAAAAAGAGTATGCTCTATTTTCCTTGAATTCAGCTAAGTCTCTCACGTATTGTTTATGTTTTCTATCTTTCAAGATATAATTGAATTTCTCAACTTTATTTTGCAATTCAAGTTCCTTTTTAGCGAACTCAGGATCAGACTTCAAGGAAAGAGCAATCTCAATGGAGTCTTGTAATTTCTGGGTTGTGGAAGTTAATGTTCTTTTTTCTTCTTCTAAAAGCAGATTCATAAAGCGTAATGAACAGATAGTAGCTTCTTGTTCCCACTTGAGCATAAGCTCAGGGGTACGCGATCTTTCAGCAGGGACTATATTGATTCTTAGTCCCTTTGGTACAATATTGTTGGAAATGTAGCTCTCCAAGGAGCGTACTTCCCACCAGCATTTAATATTGTCCCTATAATGATTTGCCAGATCCTTAAATGTAGAATTTAAAATAGGTATCCCTTTATTACTAAGGCTAATGTCCTTATCTGAAAAAACTTCTTTGGCCTCCTCAGCCCAACCTTCTAGGTTAATGCGATTAGATAGAAAATTAGCCATCTAGCTGACAGCGTAACAGCGTTAGACCCCTATTCGTAATATGCAAATGCCGACTAATATAGTCAACTTAGACAGCTGCCGAAATACAAATCCCGTTATTAACAACTAAGGTTATCACTGACTGGGGTTCACATATTTCCAGCATCTGGCATAAGGGATCTCAGCCTAGATCTCGACACAACTGATGATGCGTGCATTCGGCGTCCATTGCATAGCAAGCTGTGTTCCCCTGTCCGATGACATTGGGCATGTCTAAGCATCTGGCATCAAAATTGAGATGCTGGATGATTGTGAACTGTCCAATTCAAATGAATAGGATCAGTTCTAGCATCAGTTTCCCCCCCGGTGCATGCCGGAAGGAAAATATATCGGATGTTGGACATGTGTGAACCCAGCCTAACATCCATATGTCCATATATCCACCCAAAGTTTCCCAGAAAAATATTGCCCAGAGCACCACAATTCCTCCCATTGTGCACCCTGGAGGTATCTTTTCACCCGGTAAGGCATGTGCACACTCCCAGCTATCCCATGATGTAAAATTGAGGCCACCTCCTTCTGTTGCTAAAAGGTCCAGGTCTAATGCTCATATTGTTGACCATTGTAGACAGATATGTGAGTGGACTGGAATCAGTCAGCAGCTGCACACCTCCATATGCAAAAAAATAGTGTCCTGTTCAAGAGCACCCTAATATATCCCACCTCTTGACAGGTGCCCTTGTGCAACTATGATCAGTGTTATTAACTCCTTAAGGACCGGGGTTTTTTCCGTTTTTGCATTTTCGTTTTTTTGCTCCTTGCCTTTAAAAAATCATAACTCTTTCAATTTTGCACCTAAAAATCCATATGATTGCTTATTTTTTGCGCCACCAATTCTACTTTGTAATGACGTCAGTCATTTTGCCCAAAAATCTACGGTGAAAGGGAAAAAAATCATTGTGCGACAAAATTGAAAAAAAAAACGCTGTTTTGTAACTTTTGGGGGCTTTCGTTTCTATGTAGTAAATTTTTCGGTAAAAATGACACCTTATCTTTATTATGTAGGTCCATATGATTAAAATGATATCCTACTTATATAGGTTTGATTTTGTCGTACTTCTGGAAAAAATCATAACTACATGCAGGAAAATTAATACGTTTAAAATTGTCATCTTCTGACCCCTATAACTTTTTTATTTTTCCATGTATGGGGCGGTATGAGGGCTCATTTTTTGCGCCGTGATCTGAAGTTTTTAGTTTTTGCATTGATAGGACTTATTGATCGCATTTATTCATTTTTAAATTAGATAAAAAGTGACCAAAAATGCACTATTTTAGACTTTGGAATTTTTTTGCGCATGCGCCATTGACCGAGCGGTTTAATTAACGATATATTTTTATAATTCGGACATTTCCGCATGCGGTGATACCATATATGTTTATTTTTATTTTTATTTACACTGTGTTTTTTTTTATGGGAAAAGGGGGGTGATTCAAACTTTTTATAGGGGAGGGGTTAAATGATATTCATTCACTTTTTTTTTCACTTTTTTTTTGCAGTGTTATAGGTCCCATAGGGATCTATAACACTGCACACACTGATCTTTATCATTGATCACTGGTTTCTCATAGGAAACCAGTTATCGATGATTCTGCCGCTTGACTGCTCATGCCTGGATCTCAGGCACTGAGCAGTCATTCGGCGATCGGACAGCGAGGAGGCAGGTAGGGGCCCTCCCGCTGTCCTGTAAGCTGTTCGGGATGCCGCGATTTTGCCGCGGCTATCCCGAACAGCCCACTGAGTTAACCGGCAGCTTTTACTTTCGCTTTTAGCTGCGCGGCTCAGCTCTGAGCGCGCGGTAAAGGGTTAATAGCGCGCGGCGCCGCGATCGGCGCTGCGCGCTATTAGCGGCGGATCCCGGCTTCACTATGACGCCGGGCCCGCCGTGATATGATGCGGGGTTACCGTGTAACCCCGCGTTTTATCACAGGAGCAGGACCAAGGACGTACCGGTACGTCCTTGGTCCTTAAGGGGTTAAGTGTCCATGAGGTTTTACTGTTATGGCTGATCAGTCTTTTATTGGTAAAAATTCTGTAACTGTTGATCTCTGGTGCCTTTTAAAATTTGCTACATCAAATCAACCTCATTTCCTAAATGAAAAACCCAAAGATGAACAGATCAGATGCCTCCGTGATGGATCCCATGAGGTTCAGCTATTATTTCTGACACAGGCTGCTAACATGTCCATATTTCTGTATGGGGAAAATTGGACAATTCCCAGTTCCTACTGTATTGAGTCCACCAAAGTAAAAGGTGTTGTTTGTCAGGGACATCTTTATATGTCAATAGGGCATATTGGAAGGCGTTTGTTCTTATGGATTATCTTTTCTTATATAATTTCATTTTCAAATTCTGATAAAATTCTGGATTACCACTAGGCGAAGTTATGACTTAAAGAGGTACTTCAGAGGAACAAATATTTTGGACATCAACGGGTGCCAAAAAGTTAGACAGATTTGTAAATTATTTGCAAGTTGTGTAGTCTGACCACAGTGCTCTCTGCTGACACCTCTGTCCATGTCAGGAACTGTCCAGAGCAGAAGCAAATCCCCATAGCAAACCTCGCCTGCTCTGGGCAGTTCCTGACATGGACAGAGGTGTCAGCAGAGAGCACTGTGGTCAGATAGAAAAGAACTACACAAATTCCTGTGGATCACACAGCAGCTGATAAGCACTGGAAGTATTAAGATTTCTTAAATAGAAGTAATTTACAAATCTGTTTAACTTTTTTAGCACCAGCTGATTTGAAAACATGTTTTTCTTCAGAGTACCCCTTTACTTTTACTATTTAATGTTGAGATTCACTATTAAGTTCTATTAAAACTTAATAAACATGTCTTCTGTCAGCTCATTCTAGTGATGGCTATAAAGAGCTAGAATTGTATTTTTTAAATCAATTGCTATGTGAATCAAGATACATGATGTAGATAAGTTTTCACCTGAAAACAGAATGAAGTTTATGGGAGTGCTGGAGATGTCTGAGTGTTGTCCCTGACAAAACGATAAAAATCTGAGCGCCACCAGCTTTGGATACATGAGGTGGATGTTCAGAGAATTAAAGGGTGGTAAGATGTCTAAGCGCCGGAGTACCCCTTTAAACAAAACTGCAATATCTACACAAAAATGGAAAACTTACCGTGTTTTTCGCCGTATAAGACGCACTTTTTTCTTCCCCAAAACTGGGGGGAAAAAGTCGGTGCGTCTTATATGGCGAATACACCCCTATCGCGGCGGTCCCTGTGGCCATCAACGGCCGGGACCCGCGGCTAATACAGGACACCGGGAGGGACCTTACCTGCCTCCTCGGTGTCTTCTCCGTTCAGTGATCCCCTGTATGGCCGGCGCTCTCCTTCCTCGTCATCACGTTGTCGCGTACATGCGTCGGCGTGCGTAACAACATGATGACGGAGACAGAGAGCTAGGATACCTGGCCGGCAGCAGAGCAACGGGGACACGGCGACAGCGATGGAGCGACATTGAGGGCAGCGGTGACGCGTCCGGAGCGGCGGGGACACGTGAGTATTACCTTTTATGCAGTGGTCTTCAATCTGCAGACCTCCAGATGCTGCAAAACTACAACTCCCAGCATGCCCGGACAGCCAACGGCTGTCCGGGCATGCTGGGAGTTGTAGTTTTGCAACATCTGGAGGTCTGCAGGTTGAAGACCACTATTGGGTTCAAAATCTTTAATTTTTTAGATTTTGCACCTAAAAATAGGGTGCGTCTTATACGCCGGTGCGTCCTATAGGGCGAAAAATACGGTAAGTTTTGTGTGATCTGTTAATATTAAATAAACAAAATATAAATAAATATGTAAATATTAGTATATTATCCTTTCATATGCTTGTGTATTGATATTATTTAGCTTATTACATAAAAGACATCTCCAGACTGTGAGGCTAGTACGAGCGTAGGGCTCCTCTGCGCGGCCCATTATTGTATTCTTTAAGTAATTGTTTCGTGTTGTATCTGGTTGTTATCATGTCTTTGGCCACTGATTAAAGATCCTGAGATCATTTGACAAGATACATAGAAACAGCCCATTGCTCTTTTAATCACAGCAAGAATGTACTATTCATCAGTCAGCGTGTCCATGTATGAGATCCAGAATTACCAATCCAGCCTATTCCAAGGATTCTAAAATTGTATCTTGTGCTTTTTTTTTAATACTAAACACAACCCTCAGCATTTATTAAATAACAGGCAGGACCCTGCATTTTTGTAAGAACTAAATTCAGCTTGCCATTACGTAGAATCCACATAGCCCATGTGCATTTATTTACCCAGCTGGGATCAAATCTTTTAAGCCTTCTTTCATTTGTAATTGAGAAGCTTCTTTCTCGTGTAATCAAAACATTCTTAGTCAATAAAAGGATTCTTGACCTAAATTATTTCACACTTTTTTTTAAACCGCACACTTTGCCAATGGTGATAATTCCTCTCCCATACAAGTAAGCTCCTTAGATGTTCAGCTATTTTGTGCTGTAATATTATGTTGCATAGCCAGCCACTGTACAATGCAGTCTGCAGATATGCACGAGAAAACTCAAAGGAAGGGATCAATAAAATCCAGATGAATCCAATATTGCTTGACAGAAGAGTTAAAAAAGTCCAGCCGTAAGAGCTTTAACCAAACCCTTATCCGGGATTCTTCAGGGAATACAAGTGCTTAGTATATTTGTCACAGTCATAATGATAGCTGGAATATAGAGCATGGAGCACATATAGTTAAAGCATTCTGGTTTATGTCAAGTCCTTATGAATTATACAGATATGGTCTGTGTAACCACTTGGAAAATGTTGGGCTGGTATTGTTCAAAGATGACATGAAACCATTTGGAGGTTCAAAGGAAAATTTAAGGGAAAATCAGCAAGAGATACAAATGATGGTATTGCTGGAACAAATGGACATGATGTAGAGAGTAAGCAGAAAATGTGGGCAGCATTTTGAGAACGGCAGATTGAAAACTAGAAAATATACCAGAAAATAATTGTAAGTGTAAGCTACAAAATTATATTTGACATTTTTGTTCATAATGCAACATTATGACACATACTGTATATTATCATATATTTTTCCCCTGTAGATCCTGCATCAGTCAGTAAATTTAATGGGATATTCTGCATATTTACATTTATTTCAAGTGTTGCTGGCCCCAATATGAAGAAAAAAAAAAAAAACATAGCTACCTTGCTCCCAACAGGTAACTGTTTCTTCTTTTCTATAATTGGCCCCTCCCTGAAAACAAGGCAGGATTAATGTAGGGGCTGATGGAGCTGCCGCTCCAGGCCCCCACATTAACCCCTTCATGACCCAGCCCATTTTCACCTTCATGACCTGGGCATTTTTTGAAAATCTGACCACTGTCACTTTAAACATTAATATCTCTGGAATGCTTTTACTTATCATTCTGGTTCCGAGATTGTTTTTTCGTGACATATTCTACTTTATGTTATCGGTAAAATTTCACTGATATTTGTATCCTTTCTTGGTAAAAAATCTAAAAATTTCATGAAGATTTTGAAAATTTAGCATTTTTCTAACTTTGAAAGTCTCTGCTTGAAAGGAAAATGGATATTCCAAATAAATTACATATTGATTCACATATACAATATGTCTACTTTGTGTTTGCATAAAAAAATTGACAAGTTTTTACTTTTGGAAGACACCAGAGGGCTTCAAAGTTCCGCAGCAATTTTCCAATTTTTCTCAAGATTTTCAAAATCGTAATTTTTCAGCGCCCAGTTCAGGTTGGAAGTGGATTTTAAGGGTCTTCATATTAGAAATACCCCATAAATGACCCCATTATAAAAACTGCACCCCCCAAAGTATTCAAAATGACATTCAGTAAGTGTTTTAACCCTTTAGGTGTTTCACAGGAATAGCAGCAAAGTGAAGGAGAAAATTCTAAATCTTCATTTTTTACACTCGCATTTTCTTGTAGACCCAATTTTTTAATTTTTACAAGGGGTAAAAGGAGAGAAATCACCCTAAAATTGGTAACACAATTTCTCTTGAGTAAGGAAATACCTCATATGCGTATGTAAAGTGTTCGGCGGGCGCAGTAGAGGGCTCAGAAGGGAAGGAGCGACAATGGGATTTTGGAGAGTGAGTTTTTCTGAAAAGGGTTTTGGGGGGCATGTCCCATTTAGGAAGCCCCTATGGTGCCAGAACAGTGGACCCCCCCCACATGTGACCCCATTTTGGAAACTATACCCCTCATGGAATTTAATAAGGAGTGCAGTGAGCATTTACACCTCACTGGCGTTTGACAGATATTTGAAACAGTGGACTGTGCAAATCAAAAATTTTATTTTTCATTTTCACAGACCACTGTTCCAAAAATCTGTCATACGCCAGTGGGGTGTAAATGCTCACTGCACCCCTTATTACATTCCGTGAGGGGTGTAGTTTCCAAAATGGGGTCACATGTGGATATTTATTGTTTTGCGTTTGTCAGAACTGCTGTAACAATCAGCCACCCCTGTGCAAATCGCCTCAAATGTACATGGTGCACTCTCCCTTCTGGGCCTTGTTGTGCGCCCCCAGAGCACTTTGCGCCCACATATGGGGTATCTCCGTACTCAGGAGAAATTGCGTTACAAATTTAGAGGGTCTTTTTTCCCTTTTACCTCTTGTGAAAATGAAAAGTATAGGGCAACACCAGCATGTCAGTGTAAAAAATTAATTTTTTTACACTAACATGCTGGTGTAGACCCCAACTTCACCTTTTCATAAGGGGTTAAAGAAGAAAAAGCCCCCCAAAATTTGTAAGGCAATTTCTCCCGAGTACGGCGATACCCCATATGTGTCCCAAAACTGTTGCCCTGAAATACGACAGGGCTCCAAAGTGAGAGAGCGCCATGCGCATTTGAGGCCTGAATTAGGGATTTGCATAGGGGTGGACATAGGGGTATTCTACGCCAGTGATTCCCAAACAGGGTGCCTCCAGCTGTTGCAAAACTCCCAGCATGCCTGGACAGTCAATGGCTGTCCGGCAATACTGGGAGTTATTATTTTGCAACAGCTGGAGGCTCCGTTTTGGAAACAGTAGCGTACCAGACATTTTTCATTTTTGGGGGGGAGGGGGGCTGTGTAGGGGTATGTGTATATGTAGTGTTTTTTACTTTTTATTTTAGGTTAGTGTTAGTGTAGTGTAGTGTTTTTAGGGTACAGTCACATGGGCAGAGGATCACAGCAAGTTTGCCGCTGGAAGTTTGAGCTGCAGCGCAAAATTTGCGCCATCTCAAACTTGCAGCACTCACTGTAAACCTCCGCCCATGTGAGTGTACCCTGTACATTCACATTGGGGGGAGGGGGCAAACATCCAGCTGTTGCAAACTCCGAGCATGCCCTTTGGCTGTCCGTGCATGCTGGGAGTTGTAGTTTTGCAACAGCTGGAGGAACACTGGTTTGGAAACACTAAGTTAAGTAATAAACTTTCAAGTGTTTTGCAACCAAACTTAGTGTTTCCAAACCAGTGTGCCTCCAGCTGTTGCAAAACTACAACTCCCAGCATGCATGGTCTGTCAGTGCATGCTGGGAGTTATAGTTTTGCAACAATTGCAACAGCTGGAGGCACTGAGGTAGGAAACGGACAATGTTTCCCAACTAGTGTGCCTCCAGTTGTTGCAAAACTACAACTCCCAGCATGCCCAGACTGCCAAGGCATGCTGGAAGTTGTAGTTCGGCAATATCTGAAGGATCAGATGTTGCCAAACTACAACTTCCAGCATGCTTGGGCAGTCTGGGCATGCTGGGAGTTGTAGTTTTGCAACATCTGGAGGTCCACAGTTTGGAGACCACTGTATAATGGTCTCCAATCTGTGCTCTTCCAGATGTTAGAGAACTACAACTCCCAGCATGCCTGGACAGACTGAGCATGCTGAGATTTGTAGTTTTGCAACATCTGGAAGAGCACAGATTGGAGACCATTATACAGTGGTCTCCAAACTGTGGACCTCCAGATGTTGCAAAACTACAACTCCCAGCATGCCCAGAAAGCCAAAGGCTGTCTGGGCATGCTGGGAGTTGCAGTTTTGAAACTCCCAGAGGCAGCAGTGAGATCGCTTTACGGCCATCTCACTGCTGCCAATGAAGATGCCGCACTGCAGCCGGAAACTCACCGCCGGGACGCAGCGCAGCCGGGACCGCATGGAGGACGCCGGGACCGCACGGAGGACGCCGGGACCGCTCGGGACACCGCTCCGACGGGTAAGTGACGCCGGGGGACGGGTCAGGGACACTTAGCAGAGCGGTGTGTGTCCCGATCCCCGTGATCGGAACTCACACACCGCGCTGCTAAGTATTCTGATAGCGAAACGCTGCTATCAGCTAGTCAGATTTGACCAGCTGATAGCAGCGATCGCTGGGGGGGGGGGGGTGGGGGACGAAACCCCCCGTGGTCGCACGGTAAGATGGCTGGCTATCAGTGATAGCCACCATCTTTCCGGGCGCTGCGGGGTGCCGCGAGTAGCGGCAGTAATGTCCATGACGTACCTGTATGTCATGGGTCGGGAACACCTTGCCACCCATGACGTACAGGTATGTCATAGGTCGGGAAGGGGTTAAAATAGGCCTAGCGAACAGCATGGGTGGCCCGCAACAGCTATATTTACAGAAAATGAGGGCTGGCCATGCAATGTCCTGTGCCCGCAGGGGGCCCCCGTCACACTCGGGACATCCCTGTGACCCGAAAAATCTTTCCAGGACACAAGGATGTCCCGGCGGTTACCTCTCTGCGGCGGCCCCCACATTAACTTTAAAAAGGCAGGGGCTGCCGGGTGGTAGCACACACAGAGATGTCACTGACGTCCCGTGGGTGCGCACATAGGAGTAAAGCAGAGCGGAGCAGAGCATCGAGGTGGACGTGCACATGGTAAGTCACCAGCGGCACGTCATCTTCAGTGCTCCGACCTACGGTCCTGGGACCTACTGTTATGGTCCATAGGCCATAGCAGTAGATCATGACGCCGGTCCCCGGGGTCCACGGACCAGAGGAGCGGTGGTCGGAACACTGGGGCAGTAAACAGGCATACAGCCACCAGCCATACCCTGTATATGGCTGAAGGCTGTATGTCTGTGGGGGAACTATACCGTTCCTAATGTGGGGGAACTGTACTGCACCTAATGTGGGGGAACTGTACTGCACCTAATGTGGGGTAACTATACTGCACCTAATGTGGGGAACTGTACTGCACCTAATGTGGGGGAACTATACTGCACCTAATGTGGGGAACAATACTGCACCTAATATGGGGGAACTATACTGCACCTAATGTGGGGGAACTATACTGCACCTAATGTGGGGGAACTGTACTGTTCCTAATGTGGGGAACTATACTGCACCTAATGTGGGGGAACTGTACTCTACCTAATGTGGGGAACTATCCTGCACCTAATGTGGGGGAAACTATACTGCACCTAATGTGGGGGAACTGTACTGCACCTAATGTGAGGGAACTATACTGCACCTAATGTGGGGGAACTATACTGCACCTAATGTGGGGGAACTATACTGCACTTAATGTGGGGGAACTATACTGCACTTAATGTGGGGGAACTATACTGCACCTAATGTGGGGGAACTGTACTGCACCTAATGTGGGGAGCTGTACTGCACCAAATTGGGGGGAACTGTACTGTACCTAATGTAGGGAAACTATACTGCCCCTAATGTGGGGGAAATATACTGCACCTAATGTGGGGGAAATATACTGCACCTAATGTGGGGAACTGTACCAACATAATTAAGTGCTCTGTCTTCCAGGCAGCCTTAATCTGGCCCTGTTTATAATAGATCAACTATTATAAACATACAAGCCTATAAGCAGATTACCTGTGCCAAAAAAGAGTGGTGCAGTTGCCCATAGCAACCAATCAGTTCCCTTCTTTCATTTCTCAAAAGGCAAGAAGCGATTTGATTGGTTGTTATGGGCAACTGCACCACTATTCCTCTACAGTCTTGAACTGGGCCCATCAATGTGTAAAAACGGCCCTGATAGGGATGATATATAGCTAGATAGCTAGCCACCTACCTGCCTATCTACGTACCTGGCTAGCTACCTACATGGCTACCTAGCTAGCTACTTACCTAACTACTTACCCAGCAAACTTACAACCAACCCAGCTACCTATCTAGCCAGCCAACAACCCTATTAAATACCTACCTACGTCACACTTTGTGTATCATGCTGTTTGCACATAATGTAAATAAATGGCATTGCACTAAAACCCACAAATAGCCGCAACCCAGCAGTTGCGTCGTGTCAACTTTAGGCCCACCAAAATCTTCAGCACCAGGCCCATGATGCTCTTAATCCGGCCCTGCCTGAGAAGATATATAAAATACATGCTGCCTGGACACCCTTTTTAAAGTCAAAGGAAAAGAACAAATGGGAAACAGCACCTAGTTTTTCGCTGCCAGTATTCAAATATTGGAAGAGGGTAATTGGAACAAACACTGTTTATTCACAACACGCAACACATTTCTGGGTGGTATTTGCCCTTTCATCAGGCGCCTAATGAAAGGGCTAATACAGCCCTGAAACATGTGCGTTGTGAATTACTCTCTTCCAATATTTAAATACTGGCAGCGAAAAACGAGCTTCTGTTTCCCTTTTGTATGCCTGGAGATCCAGCCAGGAAAACAGCAATAGCCATGTTAATAATCTTCAATGATGAGTCTACTGAGCGTTCTGTCTCTGGTTGCGCAATATCTATGTAATGACTTGACCTGGTTTTGCCTGAAGAGTTAACGTTTTCTAGTGTTTGGCTGCAGCGTCATGCAGAGCTGTGGTAATGCCCTAGCCAACCAGGAGTTGTGAACCTCTAGCCAATGGTGTGTCGTCTTGGTGTCCACACCCTGCTGAGCTTGTCTATAAAGGCTCTGCTCTCAGTTGTCTTTCTGACTCTGCTTGTGAAAGAGTGTACTCTCCAGCTAGCGTACTACTCCATCTTATTCTGTATTCTTTTTTTTCTTTTTCTTTCACTTTGGCTTTAATACTTGGTTAACCCTTTGATGATTTGACACTTTTGTAGTCCTCTTGGCTACTAAACCCTGCTTGCCTACAATTCAGTTTTGACATGTCAGACAGATTAATGAAGTTCTTCTGGGCATGATCTCCCTTCAGGAGCACTGGACGGGCTTCATTATAAGTCTATGGAGGTCTTCTAGTGCAGCTGGACAAATGTTGAGGCCAGTGATATCCTGATATCGTGATTGGTCAAGGTCTGGTCAGGGTCATCAAAATTTTTGACATGTCTGTCTTACACTTTCAAAACTGTACATCTTTACACTTTCTTACATTTTTCTAAATGATAGGGACACTTTAAGAATAAAATGTCTTCAGTAATATAAAAAAATACTAACATTACTTTGTTTTTTTTTCTCTTTAACACAGTCAAGTTTCAGAATTAAATGCTTCTTTCCAGTCTTTTTTTTTTTGCTTCTGGCTTTAAGAAACTTCATATTATGTTACAACACTCACCTTACTGCCATTCCCATTCTGATGCTGCCCTGATCCCCTTCAGTTTCTACTTCTTGGTCCCTCTTGACATGGACATGACTGGAGTGAAGTGTTTCCCAACCAGCATGCCTCCAGCTGTTGCAAACTACTACTACTACTATCATGCCGTGAGTTGTAGTTTTGAAATAACTGGAGGAATGCTAGTTGGAAAACACTGCTTAAGTGGGTCAAAAGATAAGAATAACAGTGCCCCGGTTCTGCTTATCTCTTCTAATAACCTTTAGTATACACAGGAAATTAAATAAAAGTTTAATGGGGGAGATTTATCAAGAAATGTCTGTTAGATCAAATTTCCACCTTTTTTTGGTCTATACTTTGACTAGCATGCCCCTTATTCATCAGTAATGATGATTAACCTCTTAAGGACCCAGGGCGTATGGATACGCCCTCACACCCTGGGCCTTAAAGACCCAGGGAGTATCCATACGCCCTGGCGTTTTCCGGTCCCTGCCGTGCGCCGGGCAGAGATCGGAAGCGGATGCCTGCTGAAATGCTTCACCAGGCATCCAGGGCAAACGCCGAGGGGGGCCATGTCTGCCCCCCATGTCGGCGATCGCCGCAAATCGCGAGGGAAATCGCCCCTGCGGTCTGCGGTGATACCGGACTGCTCCATCTGGTCCCCTTACACTACAACTCCCAGCATGCCCAGACAGCCCTTGGTGTCTGGGCATGCTGGGAGTTGCAGTTTTGCAACATCTGGAGGTCCACAGTTTGGAGACCACTGTGCCCTTCCAGATGTTGCAAAACTACACATCCTCAGCATGCCCTTACTGTCCAGGCATGCTGGGAGTTGTAGTTCTGTAACATCTGGCCCTTCAGATGTTGCAGAACTACAACTCCCAGCATGCCTGGACAGCTTTGGCATACTGGGAGTTGTAGTTTTGCAACATCTGAAAGGGCACAGATTGGGAACCACTGTATTAGTGGTCTGCAAACTGTAGTCCTCCAGATGTTGCAAAACTACAACTCCAAGCATGCCTGAGAATGTTTGGGAGTAGTGGTTTTGCAACAACTGGAGGCACACTGGTTGGGAAACATTGTCTGTTTCCTAACTCAGTGTTTCCCAACCTGTGTGCCTCCAGCTGTTGCAAAACTATACCTACCAGCATGCACTGATAGCTTGTGCATGCTGGGAGTTGTAGTTTTGCAACAGCTGGAGGTTCCCCCCCCCCCCCCTGTGAATGTACAGTGTACATTCACATTCGCAGGGGGCTTACAGTGAGTATCAGGCTGCAAGTTTGCGATGCAGAAAATTTAGCGCGGCAGCTCAAACTCGCAGCAGGAAACTCGCTGTAATCCCCCACCCGTGTGACTGTACCCTAAAAACACTACACTACACTAACACAAAATAAAATAAAAAGTAAAAAACACTACATATACACATACCCCTACACAGCCCCCCTCTCCTCCCCAATAAAAATGAAAAACGTCTGGTACGCCACTGTTTCCAAAATGGAGCCTCCAGCTCTTGCAAAACAACAACTCCCAGTATTGCCGGACAGCCGTTGACTGTCCAAGCATGCTGGGAGTGTTGCAACAGCTGGAGGCACCCTGTTTGGGAATCACTGTCGTAGAATACCCCTATGTCCACCCCTATGAAAATCCCTAATTCAGGCCTCAAATGCACATGGCGCTCTCACTTTGGAGCCCTGTCGTATTTCAAGGCAACAGTTTAGGGCCACATATAGGGTATTGTCATACTCGAGAAATTGCCTTGGGGGGCTTTTTCTCCTTTCACCCCTTATGAAAAGGTGAAGTTGGGGTCCACACCAGCATGTTAGTGTAAAAAACTAAATTGTTTACACTAACATGCTGGCCCTATACTTTTCATTTTGACAAGAGGTAAAAGGGGAAAAAAGCCCCCCAAAATTTTTAATGCAATTTCTCCCGACTACGGAGATACCCCATATGTGGGAACAAAGTCCTCTGGGGGTGCACAACAAGGCCCAGAAGGGAGAGTGCACATGTACATTTGAGGTGATTAGCACAGGGGTGGCTCATTGTTACAGCGGTTTTGACAAACGCAAAAAAAACAAAACCCCACATGTGACCCCATTTCGGAAACTACATCCCTCACGGAATGTAATGAGGGGTGCAGTGAGAATTTACCCCCCACTGGTGTCTGACAGATCTTTGGAACAGTGGGCTGTGCAAATTAAAAATGTTGTACAGCCCACTTTTCCAAAGATGTGACAGACACCAGTGGGGGGTAAATGCTCACTGTACCCCTCATAACATTCTGTGAGGGGTCTAGTTTCCAAAATGGTATGCCATGTGTTTTTTTTTTTTGGTGTTCTGGCACCATAGGGGCTTCCTAAATGCGACATGCCCCCGAGCAAAATTTGCTCTCAAAAAGCCAAATATGACTCCTTCTCTTCTGAGCATTGTAGTTTGCCCGTAGTGCACTTCTGGTCAACTTATGGGGTACCTCCATACTCAGAAGAGATGGGGTTACAAATTTTGGGGGGTATTTTCTGCTATTAACCCTTGCAAAAATTTGAAATTTGGGGGGAAACACATTTTAGTGAATTTAAAAAAAATGTTTTTACATATGCAAAAGTCGTGAAACACCTGTGGGGTATTAAGGCTCACTTAATTCCTTATTGCGTTCCTCAAGGGGTCTTGTTTCCAAAATGGTATGGTATGTGTTTTTTTTTTTTTTTTTTTTGCTGTTCTGGCACCATAGGGGCTTCCTAAATGCAACATGCCCCCCCAAAAACCATTTCAGGAAAACGTACTCTCCAAAATCCCCTTGTCGCTCCTTTGCTTCTGAGCACTCTACTGCGTCTGCCGAACACTTTACATAGACATATGAAGTATGTGCTTACTCGAGAGAAATTAGGCTACAAATATAAGTATACATTTTCTCCTTTTACCCCTTGTAAAAATTCAAAAATTGGGTCTACAAGAACATGCGAGTGTAAAAAATGAAGATTGTGAATTTTCTCCTTCACTTTGCTGCTATTCCTGTGAAACACCTAAAGGGTTAAAAGGCTGATCGAATGTCATTTTGAATACTTTGGGGGGTGCAGTTTTTTATCATGGGGTCATTTGTGGGGTATTTCTAAGATGAAGACCCTTCAAATCCCCTTCAAACCTGTACTGGTCCCTGAAAAATAGTGAGTTTGGAAATTTTGTGGAAAATTGCTGCTGAACTTTGAAGCCCTCTGGTGTCTTCCAAAAGTAAAAACTTGTCAATATTATGATGCAAACATAAAGTGGACATATTTTATATGTGAATTAAAAAAAATTATTTTGAATATCCATTTTTCTTACAAGCAGAGAGCTTCAAAGTTAGAAAAATGCTAAATTTTCAAAATTTTCATCAAATTTTGGGATTTTTCACCAAGAAAGGATGCAAGTTACCAAAAACTTTTACCACTGTGTTAAAGTAGAATATGTCCCGAAAAAACATTCTCGGAATCAGAATGATAACTAAAAGCATTCCAGAGTTATTAATGTTTAAATTGACAGTGGTCAGATGTTCAAAAAATGGCCGGATCCTAAAGGTGTAAAATGGCTGGGTCCTTAAGAGGATAAGGTGCAGCTCTCCTTTAGTGTGAAGGGTTGCCTAACATACACCTTTTCTAAAAAAAGAGTCAGACCAACAACCAGAGGCCTGAGTTCTCAACCCGTGGTACACGTACCCATAGGAGTACGCCATGGGTTGAGTGTTGGTATGCGAAAGCGCCGACAAATACTGGCCATGCACTGGAAAATACTTGTCAGCGCATAGCCAGACAAACCTCCAGCTCTTTCAAAACTACAATTCTCAGCATGCAGTGACAGAAGGGCATGCTGGGACTTATAGTTATGCAACAGCTGGAGGCACACTACTATAACTTTCAGCATGCCCTTTGGCTGTCCGTGCATGCTGGGGGTTGTAGTTATGCAATGGCTGGAGGCACACTGGTTGCAAAAGACAGAGTCTGTTACATAACTCAGTGTTTCCCAACCCGTGTGCCTCCAGCTGTTGCAAAACTAAAACTCCCAGCATGCATGGTCTGTCAATGCATGCTGGGAGTTATAGTTTTGCAACAGCTGGAGGCACACGAGTTGGGAAACACTGAGTTAGAAAACAGAATGTTTCCAAGACAGTGTGCCTCCAGTTGTTGCAAAACTACAACTCCCAGCATTCCCTGACAACCGAAGGGCATGCTGGGAGTTGTAGTTTTGCAACAACTGGAGGAGAACAGATTGGGGACCACTGTGCAGTGGTCTCCAAACTGTGGCCCTCCAGATGTTGCAAAACTACAACTCCCAGCATGTCCAGACAGCCAAAGGCTGTCTGGGCATGCTGGGAGTTGTAGTTTTGAAACTCCTAGAAGCAGAAGCGAAGATAAGTGACGATCTTCACTACTGCCTCTGATGCTGCCGCCCGCTTATCTCCCTCTGCCTGTCCTGGGGTCCTCCTTAGTCCAACCCCCACTGCCGCCACTGCTCCATTGCCTCCCACATCCCCGGTTTTATAATTACCTGTTCTTGGGGCCCGGGGTGCGCTCTACTTCCGGCTCCTGCGGCTTCCTGCGCGCTGCGCAGTGACGAGTGACATCCTCAGCGCGATGTCACCGTCAGTGCGCCCAGTGACACCTCAGGACGCCACCGGAGCCAGAAGTAGCGCGGACCCCGGGAACAGGTAATTATAAAACCGGGGATGGGGGAGGCAATGGGGCAGCGGCAGCGGTGGTGGTTGGACTAGGGAGGACCCAGGACAGGCAGGGGGAGAGAAGCTGGCGGCAGCGGCGGTCTCTGGCCCCGCAAAGCCACTGCAGTTCATTGATTTAAAGCGCTCGCTTTAAATCATTGATCTGCAACGGCTTCTGAGTTGGGGAGGGGGGAGAAATAGCCAATAATTTATACCGGAATATCGGTATAAGTTATCGGCTATCAGGCTGGTAACAGCGGGACTTCTGACAGTTATCGCCGGGTTAACTGAATGCCGCCTATAGACGGCGGAATGCGCGAAGGACCTGCGCAATTCACTGTCTGTAGACGGGATTCTGCGGGAAGGGGTTAAAGTTTGAATTGTGGACGGTAGAAATTATTCTCATGCCTACCGGTAGGAGGTGTAGCTTTGCGCCTAAAAATGTACATTTGCGCACAAAATAGCGACTTTTGACAAAAGTCGCAAATGATAAATACGTGACCACTGCATGGTGAAAAAGAAAAAGTTCTACAGGTAGGCAAAAAGAGTAAACCTGTCTATGTCAAAAGGCGCATAAAAGTCTCAAAATATGCTGCTTGCTTCTGAACTGCGCCAAAACAAAGACAAAAAAAAATGCTCTAAAACCAATGATAAATCTCCCCCCAATATCTATATGTTGTGATTTTTATTGACAAGTAGTAATTCTTCTATGCTGATTTGTATTTCTCCTTTAAGTAACCGAATAGTCTAACTATACACAACTTTCAAGTGAATTACAATATCAATTCTAATCACTGCCTCAATTTCACAGTAGTTTGAGCAATTTTGCCCACACATTTTAGGTTCTATTGCAGTATCCTGTGCCTCCTTACAAGCATTAGCATACATAATGTTAAACTGTGTCTCAATGACACTATGCAAACTAAGCCAATGTTGTTTTTACTCCTGGACATGATTAGAACTATGTGTGTGCATTGGAATCGCTCCAGCCAATGTAAATTAATGTTCAAGGACCCAGGTTCATATAGAAAGTTCAACAAAAAACGGTTCAAGCATCTGTAAATTTAAACTCTTGTGAAGACCACCCTTACTATTGAATTTCTTACTTAAAATAACACATATAAATATATCTGGCCCTTTATACCAAAGCCGCTCTATGATGCTAATGGGCTCAGGGCACAGTTCATAGTTGTGGGCCACAATTTGCTTTTGTAACTGGTATTAATAATTTGAAGTCTGCCATAAGGGCACAAGCTTGTCACGTGCCATATGGGAAGCAGACTTAATAGTGAATAACAATAAAATTGAATAATACTGATTTAGCATTCTATGAATTCTAACTATGTGCAACTGAAAAAGAATAAAATGTGTCGCCCGTTGATGGGATTTCAATAAAACATGTTAACCACTTCATTACCAGGCACTCAGCCAGAGTGACTATTGGGTTAACGGACAACTCTCTTACTAAGGCCTTCTTCCATGTGGTTCCGCAGAATGCTATCTGAGCTCTACAGGCTGTTCTTTCCTGCCTCATGGCTTTGTTTTTGCTCTGAGAAACAATAGAGTTGCTTTTTTTCATCTAGCTACAGCTGTAGCTCCAAGCAGTACATTGAGTTGCATGCAATCTTATGAACGGTAGCTGTCAATAGTTAAAATCAATCTGTGGAACAACAAAAAGTAGCAGTGTAGCCCTATCCTTATTCAGCTTTCTGGCAGATGTACATAATAGCAGTATTTGTACAATGAATTAAATTATATATGCATATGTATGTATAATCATTTTCATTGCTTTTCTCTACAATCAACTTTGATAAGCTTAATGTAATAATTATTTTACCTTTCAGTCTATTCTGTAAAGTGTAGGTAAGGTAAGTTAGGTAAAGGGGCATATGGAGGAGTACAAGGCTTCTGGATTCTGTAAAGTGTAGGTAAGGTAAGTTAGGTAAAGGGGCATATGGAGAAGTACAAGGCTTCTGCATTCTCTAAAGTGATGTATAGGTAAGGTAAGTTAGGTAAAAGGGCATATGGAGGAGTACAAGAATTTTGCTCTGACAAGTTAATTTTAAGCTTCTCCTGTTAATTCGTGTTGTTGTTTTTTTTTTTTACACATCCTGCCTTATAAGGCGGTTAATTCTATTACACAATAATTAATACCAATGACTTCAGGGCTTTGAGAGTCAGTGTTCTATTTAGGTATCAGATTAGTGAACACGATTACATAACTAATTGCCTGACTAACTGCTGATGGATATGTTCCATTAGGATTTACTGCTCTATGGTTTTTCTTTCTCTCTTGGTCCCTGCAGAGATTATGTTTACTGACTTGTAATAGCTGGTGAAAGGCAGCTTGTCCAACATGGCAGCAAGCTATTTATGAGCTAAAGATTGGTGTTCAAAGCTTGCATTCATTATTTGCTTTCATCTGTAAAAGTAGTTGGAGACCTGTGCTGGGTAGTATAACAATTTATGAAATCATTTTTTAATTCCTATGAAAACTATTCTTTAAAGCATCAGTGCAAACAGGATATAAATAATAAGTTTATTAGCATTATGTGGTGTCTCTGTTTGACTTTGCAGAATTTACAAGAAACAATGGTTCACAATGACATAAGTGTAATGCAAAGCAAGAAATTAAATATTAGCTTAGATCAGCTTTTTTCCCCAAGCTAGATTTATAAAGGAAAGTAAATATTTTATGAGTTTTAAGAATGGATTGTAGAATTTCAAAAGTAGCTACTGCTGATGAGATACATGCACATGTTGTTATTGTATGACCATGCTCTCTTCACTCAAGTGCCACACAGAATTTTTTTTTCGCTTGAATGGAGTCTGCCATGAAAAGGGCCCTGAACTCCTCAAGCCAGAAAGATCTGCAACTCATAAGGACTTATTACATTGGACAATAAGTAAAGGATCCAGTGATAATGCAACGAACAAGCAAACATTGGTTTGTGAGCTGATCACAGGATTTGTGTGGCAGGGAACAGCTGCACAAATATCATTTATGTGGCCCTGCGCTGACATTAATTTGCCCCTAAAGACACCTTTAAGTCAGCGCGATCTACTAGCAGTTAGCCCATCTAAAAGCAACCTTAGGGACCAATGGCCTATTCTCATCAAAGCTTAGGGAGGACTCATCTCTACTTCACATTGTAAATAGTCTGAGACTAATACATCACTGGAGATAAAAAATATATATATATATATATATATATATAAATATTCTAGGTATTGATCCCCCAGTGACTGCAGGTTGGTAGAAAACCTAATGGTCACACCCTGCTAAACCCTCAAAAGTCCAAAGTAACATAGGTTATGCCTAAATTAACATACTGAAGCTTAACCTTGGGGACGGAGGGTTTTTCAATTTTTGCACTTTCATTTTTTCCTCCTTACCTTTTAAAAACATAACCTTTAAAATTTTGCACCTAAAAATCCATATGATGGCTTTTTTTTGCAACACCAATTCTACTTTGTAATGACATCAGTCATTTTACCCAAAAATCTACAGCGAAAGGGAAAAAAATAAATCATTGTGCAACAAAATAGAAGAAAAAATGCCATTTTGTAAATTTTGGGGACTTCCGTTTCTACGCAGTACATCTTTCGGTAAAATTACACCTTATCTTTATTCTGTAGGTCCATACGATTAAAATAATACCCTACTTATATAGGTTTCATTTTGTGGTACTTCTGGAAAAAATCATAACTACATGCAGGAAAATGTATACGTTTAAAATTGTCATTTTCTGACCCCTATAACTTATTTATTGTTCCGCGTACTGGGCCGGTATGAGGGCTCATTTTTTTGCCGTGATCTTAGTGGTACCATTTTTGTATTGATCAGACGTTTTGATCGCATTTCATTCATTTTTTATGATATAAAAAGGGACCAAAAATCCGCTATTTTGGACTTTGGAATTTTTTTCGCATACGCTATTGACCTTGCGGTTTAATTAACGATATATTTTTATAATTTGGACATTTCTGCACGCGGCGATATCACATATGTTTATTTTTATTTACACAGTTCTTTTCTTAAATGGGAAAATGGGGGTGATTCAAACTTTTATTAGGGAAGGGGTTAAATGATCTTTATTAAAATTTTTTCCCTTTTTTTGCATTGTTATAACACTGTACAGACTGATCTTTTACATTGATCAATGATTCTGCTGCTAGACTGCTCATGCCTGGATCTCAGGTACTGAGCAGTCATTCGGCAATCGGACAGCGAGGAGGAAGGTAGGGGACCCTCCTGCTGTCCTACAACTGTTCGGGATGCTGCGATTTCACCGCGGCGATCCCAAACAGCCCACTGAGCTAGCAGGGAGCAGTTTACTTTAATTAGAGAGTTAATAGCGCGCAACATCCCTGCCGTTGTTAGAAGCCGGGCCCGACCCGCCATGGCGTGGCCCCACGTTATAGAAAGGGAGTGGGCACAGGGCATACCGGTACGCCCTCTGTCCCCAACAGGTTGAGCAGAAGGCTGGGCTTAATGGAGGTGAGTGTACTCACAAGAGTGAAAAAGAAGTGCAAGCACTCTAGTAATCAGGTAGGGTTGTAGTTAATGGAGTATATTTAGAGCAAGGTCTTGTTACCTGTGGCTTACTACGGGGAACTGTACTTGGACCCATTATGTTTAATTACAGAAGGTCTCGATGGTAAGGTATTGGCCTTTTTGCTGATGACACAAAGATTTGTTACAAGGGTGATGCTCCTGGAGGGATAGGTCAAATAGAAAAGTATTTAGGCAAACTAGAAGAATGGTCAGAACTCTGGCAACTGAAATTTAATGTTGATAAGTGCAAGATAATGAACCTGGGGCATAAAAAACAAACAGCAGAGTCTAGACTATGTGATCCAGTCCTAACCACTGTATCTGAGGAAAGGGATTTAGGAGTAATTATTTTAGAAAACTTAAAGATAGGAAGACAATCTCATAAAGCAGCAGGAAATGCTAACAGCATGCCTGGGTGTATAGGGAGAGGTATTAGCAGTAGAAAGAGAGAAGTGCTGATGCTGCTGTACAGAACACTGGTGAGACCTCACTTGGAGTATTGTGCACAGTACTGGAGGCTGTATCTCCAGAAGGATATAGATACCTTGGAGAGAGTTTAGAGGAGAACTACCAAGCCAGTACATGGATTGCAGGATAAAACTTACCAGGAAAGGTTAAAGGTCCTTTTCCGGTATAGCTTGGAAAAGGATCTGATAGAGGAGAGTATATTTAAAAGAAGAAAAAACTACCACAAGAGGACATTGTTTTATATTAGAGGGGCAAAGGTTTATGCAGTAATAAAAGTATTACGTTACTGAGAGAGTAGTGGATGCATGGAATAGTCTTCCTGTAGAAGTGGTCACTGCAAATATAGTAAAGGAGATTAAGCTTGCATGGGATAGGCATAAGGCTATCCTTCATATAAGATAGGGCCAGGGACTATTGCTAGTATTTAGAATATTGGGCAGACTAGATGGGCCCAGGGCCAGATCATCATTGGCGCTCCTGGAGCGCCTGCTCCAGGCCCCGTGCCCGCAGGGGGCCCCCGTCACATTTGGGACATCCTTGTGTCCCGTAAAATCTTTTCAGGACACAAGGATGCCCCAGTTACCTCTCTGCGGCCCTGCATTAACTTTAAAAATGCAGGGGCTGCCGGGAGGTAGTGCACGCAGGGACGTCACTGACGTCCCGTGCATGCGCCCACAGGAGAAGAGCAGAACGGAGCGTCGAGGAGGACGCGCGCATGGTAAGTCACCAGCACCAGCTGGCAGCACGTCACGGAGGAGCGGTGGTCGGAACACTGAAGTGGAGCAGTACACAGGCATACAGCCTCCAGCCATACACTGTATATGCTGAAGACTGTATGTCTGTGGGGAACTATACTGCACCTAATGTGGGGAACTGTACTGCACCTAATGTGGGGGGAACTGTACTGAACCTAATGTGGGGGAACTGTACAGCACCTAATGTGGGGAAACTGTACTGCACCTAATGTGGGGAACTGTACTGCACCTAATATGGGGGAACTGTACTGCACCTAATGTGGGGAACTATACTGCACCTAATGTGGGCAACTGTACAGCACCTAATGTGGGGGAACTGTAATGAACCTAATTTTGGGGGAACTGTACAGCACCTAATGTGGGGGAACTGTACAGCACCTAATGTGGGGGAACTGTACAGCACCTAATGTGGGGGAACTGTACAGCACCTCATGTGGGAGAACTGTACAGCACCTCATGTGGGGGAACTGTACAGCACCTAATGTGGGGGAACTGTACAGCACCTAATGTGGGGGACTGTACTACCCCTAATGTGGGGGAGCTGTACTGCACCTAATGTGGGGGAACTGTACTGCACCTAATGTGGGGGGACTGTACTGCACCTAATGTTGGGGGACTGTACAGCACCTAATGTAGGGGGACTGAACAGCACCTAATGTGGGGGAACTGTACAGCACCTAATGTGGGGGAACTGTACAGCACCTAATGTGGGGGAACTGTACTGCCAACCTAATGTGTGTGTGGGGGGGGGGACTATACTGCCAACCTAATGTGGGGGGAATTGTACTGCCAACCTAATGTGGGGAACTGTGCTACACACCTAATGTGGGGGAACTGTACAGCACCTAATGTGGGGGAACTGTACAGCACCTAATGTGGGGGACTGTACTGCCCCTAATGTGGGGGAGCTGTACTGCACCTAATGTGGGGGCACTGTACTGCACCTAATGTGGGGGGACTGTACAGCACCTAATGTGGGGGAACTGTACTTCCAACCTAATGTGTGTGTGTGTGGGGGGGGGGGTGGACTATACTGCCAACCTAATGTGGGGGGAACTGTGCTGCCAACCTAATGTGGGGAACTGTACTACACACCTAATGTGGGGGAACTGTACAGCACCTAATGTGGGGGAACTGTACTGCCAACCTAATGTGTGTGTGTGGGGGGGGGGGGACTATACTGCCAACCTAATGTGGGGGGAACTGTACTGCCAACCTAATGTGGGGGAACTGTACTGCCAACCTAATGTGCGGGGACTTATACTGCTCCTAATGTGGGGGAGCTACAACCTAATGCGGCGCAACTATACTGCCAACCTAATGTGGGGGAACTATACTACCAACCTAATGTGGGGGAACTGGGGGTGGGGTTGGTGAAGAAAAGTCCAGTGGAGAAGGACCAGGAGGGCATGGGGGGCTGAAGTGAAGTTGTTTGGGGGGGGGGGGTGAGGTAAAGCAAGTGTGGGTTTGGTAAAGGGGGCAGAGGAGTGTGAAGGAGACTGAGGGGGGGGGGGGGTAGGGGGTGCAGAAAAGTGGAATAGTGGAGAAGGACCAGGAGTGTTGAAGGGGGGGACGACTTAAGGATCAGGGGAGGACTAAGGCTAAGTTTCCAGAGAAGGCAAAAGCACAAGAAAAAATTTCAAAACATTACCATAACACGGGAGAAAGCAGTAGCAGCTTTTCTGTGTGTTTGCAGGTAAAAAAAAGGGGGAAACCTAGCCTTAGGGGTCTCTGGGAGCAGGAGTCTGGAGGAGGACTTAGGTGTCATAAAGAAGTGCTCCGTCTTCCAGGCAGCCTTAATCTGGCCCTGGATGAGCCAAATGGTTCTTATCTGTCAACCCATTCTATGTTTCTATATTAAGATACTATTGGGTAACCAAGAGGGCAACACTTTGTGAGTAGTTTGCTGTTCTCGCTTTCATCATAATTAATGGCATTGTTCAGGTGGGCTGGGTGTCAGTTAGATCAATAACCACATACCACTAGCCACATCCAACCATTTATAAGAAATATATATATATATATATATATATATATATATATATATATATATATATATATATATATTAAAGGGGTATTCCAGGCCAAAACTTTTTTTTTATATATCAACTGGCTACGGAAAGTTAAACAGATTTGTAAATTACTTCTATTAAAAAATCTTAATCCTTCCAATAGTTATTAGCTTCTGAAGTTGAGCTGTGCAGTTCCTATGGGGATATTTTCCCATCATGCACAGCTCCCGGGACGTGACATCATCAATGAGCAGTTAGACAGAAAACTTCAGAAGCTAATAACTATTGGAAGGATTAAGATTTTTTAATAGAAGTAATTTACAAATCTGTTTAACTTTCCGGAGCCAGTTGATATTTAAAAAAAAAAAGGTTTTGCCTGGAATACCCCTTTAATAGTAAGCTAAAGGCCAAGAAGCACTATGTCACATATTTTTAAATAGTTTATCCTTAATGGCCATTATACTGTAAATCCCATATCTGAAAACCGAGATTGGTGTTCCAGATCTTTGTGATAATCACAATATATGTAATAATAAAATGATCTCTTTATTGAATCATCTTAAATGGGAAGTGGATGATAAGGGACCTCTCCCTGTAATTCCATGGCTGACAGTCATATCCAGTTTAAATCAATAGAAGACACACATTGTTGCCAAGTCTTCCTCTCAGATCTGAATACATTTACTGGCTGCGATGAGCTGCTGACATGCAGTTTATTACACCCATAGAGCAGAATATCTGTATCAGACTATTCAAATCATCAATAACACTGAGGCAATGGATTTAGTTTTTAGTTTTCCAACTAAATATGATGCTTCTTGTATATGTGACATAAATGCTAAAGGTTCAAAAAAGGATCAAAAGTTGTTATTTTTTTTATATCTGGGTTCAAAGGAATTAAAAAAAAAAAAAACATTTAGTAACAAAGTGCTAAAAGAGTTAAAGGGTTACTGTTATCCATTAATAGAAAAAAGCACCACACCTGTCCTCGGGTTGTGTGTGGTATTAAAACTTGGGTCCATTCACTTCAGTGGAACTAACCCACAAAACCACAAACAACCTGCAGACAAATGTGCATTTTTTAACCCCCTTCCCGCAAATGGACATCCATTTTTCCTGTCACTTAACGCAAATGGACGTTCATACACGTCCAATACATTTTCTATCACCATGTCCAGTGGCATGGTGATAGAAACGTCAACGCAGCTGTTCTGAACAGCTGACCGATGTTACTATGCAACTGAGAACCAATCAGAATGGTCCCCTGCTGCTGGTCATTGTCATTGGCCAGTCAGTAAGTGACTGACCAATGACATGCGACTTGCGGGGTTTGCGACAATTCCAGGCTGATTGGGTCTCTGGTGGCCCAATAGCCCAGAAAATAGGGATGATCGGAGCTGTCAGTGACCACTGTGCAGTGGTGTCCAAACTGTAGCCCTTCCGAATGTTTGAAAACTACAACTCCCAGCATTCCCAGACAGTCCAGCATGCTGGGAGTTGTAGTTCTGTAACATCTGACCCTTCAGATGTTGCTGAACTACAACTATCAGCATGCCTGGGCAGTCTGGGCATGCTGGGAGTTGAAGTTTTGCAACATCTGGAGGGCTACAGTTAGGACACCACTACACAGTAGTCTCCAAATTGTTCTCCTCCAGTTGTTGCATAACTACTGCTCCCAACATGTCCTTTGGCTGTCTGGGCATGCTGAGAGTTGTAGTTTTTAAACAAACAACAAAAAACGTGGTCTCAAATGGCTGGAGGTGCTCAACCCCAAATGCAGTTGTGCATATATACTGGGGGAGCAGATCCTGCCCTTGTAGTCCGTTGCTAAGGGCGATCCCCAGCATAAAAATACATACAATGGAGGATGCCTGCAGCGGACTACAAGTGCCACAATAGAATCCTACACCAGATAAACGGTGTGGATGTGTAACAATTAGAATAATACAATACAGAAATGTAGGTGCACTACTGTGGTAGATGTATACAATGACATTGGCTATCCCTCAACACTGATGTTAAAATTGAGACATTCGCCAGTGTATCCTTATATTAAGGACACACCAGAGCCTGGACACCAACGCCAAGGTTTCTCAAGATGGTGCGAGACCTAACGCTAACCTACCTGTGCTTGATAAGCAAAACAGGGGCCAGTGGGCAATTACGGCAGCATTCGGTCGACTCACAACTTCCTCCCAGATACCCTCCAGCATGACTGAGCACACATGCAATGGGAGGAGGGAGGCAAGCTGCAAGCCCCACCTGAGTTGGCTAATATGGGTGCCTGGCCTCACAGGTGCTACCTTAATGCTGCCTTGTAGATATTCAAGGCGCATTAATTTTGGAGTTTACACACCTCCAAGTATAAAATTTAAACAAACAACAAAAAACGTGGTCTCAAATGGCTGGAGCTGCTCAACCCCAAATGTGGTTGTGCATTTATACTGAGGGAGCAGATCCTGCCCTTGTAGTCTGTTTCTAAGGGCGATCCCCAGCATAAAAATGCATACAATGGAGGATGCCTGCAGCGGACTACAAGTGCCACAATGGAATCCTACACCAGATAAACGGTGTGGATGTGTAACAATTAGAATACAATACAGGAATATGGGTGCACTACTGTGGTAGATGTATACAATGACATTGGCTAATCCCTCAACACTGATGTTAAAATTGAGACATTCGCCAGTGTATCCTTATATGAAGGACACACCAGAGCCCGCACACCAACGCCAAGGTTTCTCAAGATGGTGTGCGGGCTCTGGTGTGTCCTTCATATAAGGATACACTGGCGAATGTCTCAATTTTAACATCAGTGTTGAGGGATAGCCAATGTCATTGTATACATCTACCACAGTAGTGCACCCATATTCTTGTATTGAGTTGTAGTTTTTGCAACAACTGGAGGCATCCTGGTTGGGAAACACTGAGTTAAGTAACAAACTCTCAGTGTTTTGCAACAAAATAGAAGAGAAGACAGTAGCCAGCACTCACCATCCAGGCATCACTTTATTTTGGGATACGGTGCATCGACAGACATTTGGCAGTCAGTGTGGAAAGGGAGGGGGTCTCGGGACAGCACTGTTTCGCGCGTAACCTGCGCTTCCACTAGTTGACACGGAGACAATCTCAGTGTTTTGCAACCAGTGTGCCTCCAGCTGTTGCATAACTATAAACCCCAGCATGCATGGACAGCCAAAGGGCATGCTGGTAGTGTGAATAGTATGCCTTCAGCTGTTGCATGACTACAAGTCCCAGCATGCCTTTCAGCTGTCACTGCATGCTGAGAGTTGTAATTTTTGCAACAGCTGAAGGCACACTGGTTGCGAAACACTGAGAGTTTGTCACTTAACTCAGTGTTTTGCAACCAGTGGGCCTCCAGCTGTTGCAAACTACAGGGTGGGCCATTTATATGGATACACCTTAATAAAATGGGAATGGTTGGTGATATTAACTTCCTGTTTGTGGCACATTAGTATATGTGAGGGGGGGGGGGAACTTTTCAAGATGGATGGTGACCATGGCGGCCATTTTGATGTCGACCATTTTGAATCCAACTTTTGTTTTTTTAATAGGAAGAGGGTCATGTGACACATCAAATTTATTGGGAATTTCACAATAAAAACAATGATGAGCTTGGTTTTAACATAACTTTATTCTTTCATGAGTTATTTACAAGTTTCTGAAAACTTATAAAATGTGTTCAATGTGCTGCCCATTGTGTTGGATTGTCAATGCAACCCTCTTCTCCTACTCTTCACACACTGATAGCAACACCGCAGGAGAAATGCTAGCTCAGGCTTCCAGTATCCATAGTTTCAGGTGCTGCACATCTCGTATCTTCACAGCATAGACAATTGCCTTCAGATGCCCCCAAAGATAAAAGTCTAAGGGGGTCAGATCGGGAGACCATGGGGGCCATTCAACTGGCCCACGACGACAATCCACTTTCCAGGAAACTGTTCATCTAGGAATGCTCGGACCTGACACCCATAATGTGGTGGTGCACCATCTTGCTGGAAAAACTCAGGGAACGTGCCAGCTTCAGTGCATAAAGAGGGAAACACATCATCATGGAGCAATTTCACATATCCAGTGGCCTTGAGGTTTCCATTGATGAAGAATGGCCCCACTATCTTTGTACTCCATATACCACACCATACCATAAATTTTTGTGTTCCAACAGTCTTAGAGGGATCTATCCAATGTGGGTTAGTGTCCGACCAATAGCGGTGGTTTTGTTTGTTACCTTCACCATTCACATAAAAGTTTGCCTCATCACTGAACAAAATCTTCCTCGTAAACTGAGGGTCCTGTTGTTTTGCTTATTCTGCAGCACCTGAAACTACAGATACTGGAAGCCTGTGCTAGCATTTCTCCTGCGGTGTTGCTATCAGTGTGTGAAGAGTGGGAGAAGAAGGTTGCATTGACAATCCAACACAATGGGCAGCACATTGAACACATTTTATAAGTGGTCAGAAACTTGTAAATAACTCATGAAAGAATAAAGTTACGTTAAAACCAAGTACATCATTGTTTTTCTTGGGAAATTCCCAATAAGTTTGATGTGTCACATGACCCTCTTCCTATTGAAAAACTAAAGTTGGATTCAAAACGACCAACTTCAATGTTGAAAAGTTTCCTCCCTCACATATGCTAATGTGCCACAAACAGGAAGTTAATATCACCAACCATTCCCATTTTATTAAGGTGTATCCATATAAATGGCCCACCCTGTACAACTCCCAGCATGCACTGATAGACCATACATGCTGGGAGTTGTAGTTTTGCAATAGCTGGAGGCACACTGGTTGCGAAACACAGAGTTAAGTAACAAACTCTGTGTTTTGCAACCAGTGTGCCTCTAGCTGTTGCATAACTACAACCCCCAGCATGCACGGACAGCCTGATAGTGGTAGTTTTGCAACAGCTGGAGGTATGGGGTATTTCCATACTCGGGAGAAATTGCCTAACAAATTTTTGGGGGCTTTTTCTCCTTTTACCCCTTATGAAAAGGTAAAGTTGGGGTCTACACCAGCCTGTTATTGTAAAAAACATGCTGGTGTTGCCCCATACTTTTCACTTTCACAAGAGGTAATAGGAAAAAAGACCCCCAAAATTTGTAACGCAATTTCTTCTGAATACGGAAATACCCCATATGTGGATGTAAAATGCCCTGCGGATGCACAACAAGGCTCAGGAGTGAGAGCACCATGTACATTTGAGGTGATTTGCACAGAGGTGGCTGATCGTTACAGTGTTTCTGACATAACTGCAAAAAAAAAAACACCCACATGTGACCCCCATTTTGGAAACTACACCCCTCATGGACGTAACAAGGGGTATAGTAAGGCTTAACACCCCACAGGTGTTTGAAGTTGGACGTGAAAATTAAAATTTTGTATTTTTTCACTAAAATGCTGGTGTTATCCCAAATTTTTCATTTTCACAAGGGGTAATAGGAAAAAAAGCTAACAAATACCCCATACCTGGATGTAAAGTGCTCTGTGGGCAAACTACAATGCTCAGAAGAGAAGGAGTGCTATTGGGCTTTTGGAGAGAGAATGTGTCTGGAATTGAAGGACATGTGCGTTTACAAAGTCCTCATGGTGCCAGAACAGTGGACCCCCCCCCCCCCCCACATGTGACCCCATTTTCGAAACTACACCCCTCAAGGAATGTAAAATGGGGAGCAGTGAGCATTTACACCCCACAGGTGTCTGACAGATTTGTTGAACAGTCGTCCGTGAAATTGAAATATTTCCCACTGACCACTGTTCCAAAGGTCTGTCAAAGGCCAGTGGGGTGTAAGGGCTCACTGCACCCCTTTTTACATTTCATAAGGGGTGCAGTTCCTGAAATAGGGTAACATGTGGGGGGGTCCATTGTTCTGGTAGCACGGGGGCTTTGTAAACGCACATGGCCCCCGACCTCCATTCCAAACAATTTCTCTCTTCAAAAGCCCAATGGGGTGTTTCCAAAGTAAAGCAAACAAAACTGCATTTTAGTGAAAAAAAAATGTCATTTACACATCCGACTTTAACAAAAAGTCATCAAAGACCTGTGGGGTTTTAAGGCTCACTGTATCCCTTGTTATGTTCCTTGAGGGGTGTAGTTTCCAAAATAGTATGCCGTGTTTTTTTTTTTTTTTTTTTTTGCTGTTCTGCCACCATAGGAGCTTCCTAAATGCGACTTGCTCCCCCAAAACCATTTCAGCAAAATCCACTCTCCCAAATCCCATTGTCGCTCATTCCCTTCTGAGCCCTCTACTGCACCCACCGAACACTTTACATCCACATATGAGGTATTTCCTTACTCGAGAGAAATTGGGTTACAAATTTTGGGGTATTTCTATCCTTTTTCCCTTGTAAAATTTCTACAAGAACATGCTAGTGTAAAAAATGCAGATTTAGAATTTTCTCTTTCACTTTGCTGCTATTCCTGTGAAACACCTAAAGGGTTAACACACTTACTGAATGTCATTTTGAATACTTTGAGGGGTGCAGTTTTTATAATGTAGTAATTTATAGGGTTTTTCTAATATGAATGCCCTTCCAATCCACTTTAAAACTCAACTGGTCCCTGAAAAATTCAGATTTTGAAAATGTTGTGAAAAATTGGAAAATTGCTGCTGAACTTTGAAGCCGTCTGATGTCTTCCAAAAGTAAAAACATGTCAACTTTATGATGCAAACATAAAGTAGACATATTGTATATGTGAATCAATATATAATTTATTTGGTAAGTCAATTTTCCTTACAAGCAGAGAGCTTCAAAGTAAGAAAAATGCAAAATGTTCAAATTTTTCATGACATTTTTGCATTTTTCACCCAAAAATGATGCAAGTATCGGCAAAAATTTACCACTATGTTAAAGTAGAATATGTCAAGAAAAAACTATCTCGGAATCAAATCCATAAGTTAAAGCATCCCAGAGTTATTAATGCTTAAAGTGACAGTGGTCAAATATGCAAAAAACACTCTGGTCCTTAAGGGGAAAATGGGATTGGTCCTTAAGGGGTTAAAGAAATCAGCTCTGAGCATTAACCACACAGAAAACAATTATGTTAACAGGAAGCATGAAAAACTAACATGGTAGCAAAAAGCTAAACAGGGGCGGTAATGAAAATCCAGCAATAATCTATGGGGGGGGATCCATAGGATAACGGTACATAGAAAAATAAGAAAAAGGGCCAATAGAGAGAGACATAATATTATTATGTGAAAAAGCATTGAAAAGGGTTAATAAGAGTGACAGAAAGACGGCCACGAGGGAGCCATAACAGTAAAATCAAGCAAAAATTGCATCTTCTAGCAAACTCTAGCTGGACAGACAGTATGTCTGACATTATAGTCAAACAAGAACCCATGAAACACCTCAGAGAAAAATCTTCACACTGCATTTAGATGATTCGGAAGGCTCCACCTCCAAAACCTAGGGGACTGCGAGGACAATGTCTGGAATGTTGGGGTCTGGTACAGAACGTTAAAATGGATGACAATCAGCTAGGCATGATGGAAGTTGCAATGGAGAGCAAATCCTCCCAGCCGGGTAGAGTAAGATGGAAAAGTTGAAGAAACTGCAATAAGTCCTATGGGTGAAGTAGAGTATCCATTTTGTCATCTTGGCATGCACGCATGCAGTGCGGGAAGCCCCAGAGATAAGTAATTTTATGGACTTAAAGTGAACCTGTCATGAAATTTTACCATATATAATGCGTGGCAGTCGGCTGGCACCTGGAGCTGAAGAGTCGAATGCGCAGCAACAGAGGACGTGTGCCAAAGGCAGCAGACAGTGGCTCCATTGTCTCAGGTAGAGATTAGTGATCAGCAGCAGGGGCCATATTAGAATTTGCGATATTTTGCAAATATATTGATGATTATTCGTCCTATGTTCGCGAAATTCGCATATTCGCTGTGTTTATTCCCTTTTATCCCCTGCGAAAGTTCACATGGAAAATTTGCATAAAATTTTAATAAAAATTTGTATGTGAAAAATAAAAAACAGACACACGTGATAAACCCATGTGATAGACCCCTATTCGCATGGAAAATTTGCATAAAAATTTGCAGGCAAAAAAAAAAAAACACGAAGATTCGTCATTATGAATATATAGCACTATATTCGAAATATTCACGAAATCGCAAAGTGCCGATATACGCGATAAAAATTAGCATTACGAATATTCGTGTTCAACACTAGTAGAGAGCACGGTATTTCCGGGTGCTGTGTGAGCCAAGGTGCAGGCGGAGTACTGTGAGCAGAGAGCGGCACAGCTGTGGGCAGGAGGCACTGCTTCCTCTTTAGCCAGCAGGGAGAAAGTTAGAAATTGGGACTGCCAGTTTCTCAGTAGGTCTTTCCAGTTTTCCAGGAGCGATAGGGGTCCATGGAAAATACAAGGGTTACTCTCTCAATTTCAGCCCAGTATGAAGTTTCAGAGGAGATGTGTCTACTCCCTCCGCATATCAGGCCACACCTTCCAGTCATATGATACAATACACAGCTAGAAGAAAAGATGCCTCAGAATTGTTATTTTTATGGGGAATATAAGTATTCATTCAGTAAATTTGAGTAGCCGTATTAGTCCTGTGATGCAGATGCAAATCAAAAAATTTTGCAGTATCGCGTAATACCTTTTTTATTGGACTAAGAGAATTTTGTAGAGACGAGCTTTCGTGATTCCTTCCTTTATTCATAAAGACAGGAAATGAAATGGCATAGGTCCGCTCTGACCTTCATGTCTTTTACCCAAGGCACCAAGAAGGTGCCATAAAAACTCCATTCACCTGCTGTGAACGCCATTCACACTTTTTGCTAAGTCCTTCTGGCTTGATATAAAACATAGTGGCTATGATTTATTGATCTATGTGAGAGAAAACCTGAAGAGATTTTGCTCCTAACAACCAATCACAGGTCAGCTTTCACTTCACCAGAGCTTGTTAGGATAGGAATGCTGAGCTGTGATAGGTAGCTGAGTGATCAATCATGGCCTCTATTGTAAAATACTGTGGTCATTGCCAAAGCAAATTCATCCTCAGACAGTCCTCTATATTAAGGCACTTACCTGTATATTGTACTAGTCAGTTATAAGAGGCTAACAAAAACACATTATTTCTATCTTTTTAATTGGCTTGGAGGGATCACATGAGGTACTCTCTGATACATTTATACAAGGGTGTTGAAGCATTTTTAGTACAGTACTTTTCATTTGGTCGGGTTCACAGTGTGCATTTTGGTGAATTTTTAACATTCATTTTTTGTTTGGTTGATGTACTTCCACGTCCCTCAATGTGAGTGCTAACCCCTTGGACACAGACAATATTCAAATCTAACAAGCCCTGTGCGTCAGCCAAAAAGACCACTAGAGGGTCCAGGTTGTGGCACTTGAGCAGCTCAGCTCTGCCTCCTTGACACTTGGCTGAGAAATAAAAATTAGATTTTACAAGTTTGGCAACCACCATCAGCTTTAGTTTGGTTTTATACCCTATCAGCTATCCAACAATGTCTGCTGCTTTTATCAGAAAATAAAGTTGTCAGCTTACCTTTAAGTTGATTGGTGCCTTTAAAGAGTCACTCTCATTAAAACAAATTTTTGCTATTGCACTCCTTATGGTAAATGAAAAATATTTCTAATATACTTTGTTTAAAAAAAAGGAAGTTTTCTATGTTTTATTTGTGCTTTAAAAAGCTCAAGAGCACATTTCCCCCCAACTCATACACAGACTTTGGACCGCCTGGAGTGCTGAGGGGGGGGGGGGGGGGGGGGTGTCCAGCCTCATCCAATCTTAGCTCCTCTCACACATAACTGCCATATGCTGTTGGTTGGACACCCCCCCCCCCCCCCCCTCAGCACTCCTGGCGGCACTTCCTGTGTTTGGACTTTGGTCCAAAGTCTGTATATGAGTTGGGGGAAAATGTGCTCTTGAGCTTTTTTAAGCACAAGTAAAACATAGAAAACTTCATTTTTTTAAAACAAAGTACATTAGAAATATTTTTCATTTACCATAAGGAGTGCAATAGCAAAAATTGGTTTTAACCCCTTAAGGACTCAGCCCATTTTGGCCTTAAGGACTCAGACAATTTAATTTTTACATTTTCATTTTTTCCTCCTTGCCTTCTAAAAATCATAACTCTTTTATATTTTCATCCACAGACTAGTATGAGGGCTTGTTTGTTGCGCGACCAGTTGTCCTTTGTAATTACATCACTCATCATATCATAAAATGTATGGCGCAACCAAAAAACACTATTTTTGTGGGGAAATTAAAACGAAAAACGCAATTTTGCTAATTTTGGAAGGTTTAGTTTTCACGCCGTACAATTTATGGTAAAAATGATGTGTGTTCTTTATTCTGAGGGTCAATACGATTAAAATGATACCCATTATTACATACTTTTCTATTATTGTTGCGCTTAAAAAAAATCACAAACTTTTTAACCAAATTAGTACGTTTATAATCCCTTTATTTTGATGACCTCTAACTTTTTTATTTTTCCGTATAAGCGACGGTATGGGGGCTCATTTTTTGCGCCATGATCTGTACTTTTTTTTTATACCACATTTGCATATAAAAAACTTTTAATAAATGTTTTATAATTGTTTTTTTTAATAAAATGTATTAAAAAAGTAGCAATTTTGGACTTCTTTTTTTTTTTTCCGTTCACGCCGTTCACCGTACGGGATCATTAACATTTTATTTTAATAGTTCGGACATTTACGCACGCGGCGATACCAAATATGTCTATTAAATTTATTTTTCACGCTTTTTGGGGGTAAAATAAGAAAAAAACTGACGTTTTACTTTTTTATTGGGGGAGGGGATTTTTCACTTTTTTTTTACTTTTACTTTTACATTTGTTTACATTTTTTTTTTTACACTTGAATAGTCCCTATAGGGGACTATTCATAGCAATACCATGATTGCTAATACTGATCTGTTCTATGTATAGAACATAGAACAGATCAATGTCATCGGTCATCTTCTGCTCTGGTCTGCTCGATCACAGACCAGAGCATGAGACGCCGGGAGCCGGACAGAGGAAGGAGAGGGGACCTCCGTGCGGCGTTCTGAATGATCATTCATTCAAATCGCGCACTGCCGCAGATGCCGGGATCTGTATTGATCCCGGCACCTGAGGGGTTAATGGCGGACGAACGCGAGATCGCGGGCGTCGGCCATTGCCGGCGGGTCCCTGGCTGCGATCAGCAGCCGGGATCAGCCGCGCATGACACGGGCATCGCTCCGATGCCAGCGGTTATGCACAGGACGTAAATGTACGTCCTGGTGCGTTAAGTACCACCGCACCAGGACGTACATTTACGTCCTGCGTCCTTAAGGGGTTAATGAGAGTGCCCATTTAAGTATTTATGGCACTGGTTTGAAAGCAGACATGGTTTTAAATCTTGAAAAATCCCTTTAATTTCACTGTAGAAAATGAAAAGGTAAGTAAAATGTTCAGTTTTTATTTTCGATAATTATATTTAGGGTAGGGTCACACGTAGCGTATTTGCTGCTGTGTATTTTCCTACCTATTGAAGTCAATGGGTAGCAAAATCAGCTGCAGAAAATATGCAGCAAAATACAGCAGATATGATCCTATCCTAACACTGTAATTGATGGGTTCACAGAATGGGTAGAACAAATTGAAAAAGAATTTTTAAAAAATGCCCTCAAATTAGCTAAATAGTAGTAGGTTGGATATATCTTCCATCATTTCTTACACTGAACTGATCTCTTAAATACTTAATCGGGATCTCGTATTTCTCCTTCTGATTAAGTAATAGCTACTATAAGTCACTGTAATCAGGATTAACAGGGTAATGGCCTCAGTAAGTCATTTAAGAAATAGGACAATCAAGTGGTATAGTAAACTACTAAACTGCAATGATTAGTCCTGAGAAAGTCAATGTAGAGCAGATCACATAAAAAGTACTGTGCTAAAAAAATGTTAATGATGATATAGGACTATAGGCATAGAAATAAATAGCAAACACATAATGAAATAATCTGCTTATTTAATTTTATATGACTAAAGAATTTCAGTATCTGCCCTCAGTGTAACTACTGTTTGACAAATCCCTCCCCCGCTTACACCCAGGCCACCATGCAGATCTGGGCACTCCACTAGATCTATTCACTTGGCACACCAGCTGAGGCCACAAACAAGTAGGCACGTAGGTGCCTGCTGGCTGATGTGAACTTCTTTTGGAGCCAGAGGAAGCCAGGCATTTGTTTTGCCAGGCGTCGAGTGCTTATTCTGCGGCGGAGCCCTTTGACATTTAGGTACATACCTGGCAGAGGTGAAAGCATGGAAAATCCCTATGCATAGGTAGCAGCGTATGCCTGTGCAGCTTCCTCAAAAATGCAGTTCAGTCTATGCTTTTCTTCATAGGTGACATATATGTGCAGTCATTAATGCAATACACTGTCCATGTATAAATGCATCATAGTGGTGTCATCATATGAGAGAACACAGTGGCAGATGTTGACATCAACAGCAGCCAATCACAAAGTGCTAGAAGTACATTGTGATTCTTTAGTCAATTGACTAATTATAATGTGGTGGTCGCCGCCCAGTGCTGCGCCATTTTATGCTAGGGACGTTAGGGACCCACTCTGGATAGGTGGCCTTGACGTGGTGAGTGGGCTTGTACTTTTTGATCAAAAATATATACTAACAACCTGTTAGTTTTTGATATTATGCTGAGAAGCAATCAAATCATTATACAAGTAGTGTTGAGCGGCATAGGCCATATTCGAATTCGCGAATATTCGCGAATATATGGACGAATATTCGTCATATTCACGAATATTCGCATATTCGTAATATTCTCGTTCTATTTTCGCATATGCGCATATTCGTGTGTGCGAAAATTAACGTATGCAAAAATTTACATATACCAAAATTAGCGATCGAAAATTAGCATATGCAAATGTTCGCATATGCGCAAAAGTAGCATATGTAAATGTTCGCATATGCGAAAATTCGCACACGCCAGTCTCACACAGTAGTATTAGAGCCTTCTTACACCACATAAGCTGGAAGCAGAGAGGGATGATCACTGTGATGTGTACTGTGAAAAAATAAATAAAAAAAAAAGAATATTCGTAATTACGAATATATAGCGCTATATTCGCGAATATTCGCGAATTCGCGAATATGCGATATTCGCGAATAAAATTCGAATTGTGAATATTCGCGAACAACACTATATACAAGATTGTAGATGTGCACCATGTCTGTTTTTCTACCCGAATTCACACTGTGATTTCTATCCCCTCCTTTTTTTTTGTTTGAACATGTGCTGCACTCTTCCCCACCCCCTCAGCCCAACCCTATATAAGTAGTAGTTAGCTACACATGGGCCATTTCTTTCCTAGCAGCCTCCCAGTCTGACTGGGAGAGCATGGTAAGTGAGCTATTGGACCTTGTTCACACTGGTGTGGTGCTGTGCGGTGTCCGTTGCTGCCGTGGCGCCGTGTCTGCGGGGGGGGGGGGGGGGTTTGTGCGGCCCATAGACTGGTTTGAGTGGCATTGGGGCTGCTCTGCCGGTGGGTCGTTCCCCCCTGTGGGCATTGCTGTCGCGGCGGTGGTGGTCGTCGCCCGGTGCTGCGCCATTTTATGCTAGGGACGTTAGGGACCCACTCTGGATAGGTGGCCTTGACGTGGCAAGTGGGCTTGTACTTTTTGATCAAAAATGTATACTAACAACCTGTTAGTTTTTGATATTATGCTGAGAAGCAATCAGATCATTATACAAGATTGTAGATGTGCACCATGTCTGTTTTTCTACCCGAATTCACACTGTGATTTCTATCCCCTCCTTTTTTTTTTGTTTGAACATGTGCTGCACTCTTCCCCACCCCCTCAGCCCAACCCTATATAAGTAGTAGTTAGCTACACATGGGCCTTTTCTTTCCTAGCAGCCTCCCAGTCTGACTGGGAGGGCATGGTAAGTGAGCTATTACATCCCTGTTCACACTGGTGTGGTGCTGTGCGGTGTCCGTTGCTGCCGTGGCACCGTGTCTGCGGGGGGGGGGGGTGCGGCCCATAGACTGGTTTGAGTGGCATTGGGGCCGCTCTGCCGGTGGGTCGTTCCCTCCTGTGGGCATTGCTGTCGCGGCGGTGGTGGTCGCTGCCCGGTACTGCGCCATTTTATGCTAGGGACGTTAGGGACCCACTCTGGATAGGTGGCCTTGACGTGGCGAGTGGGCTTGTACATTTTGATCAAAAATATATACTAACAACCTGTTAGTTTTTGATATTATGCTGAGAAGCAATCAGATCATTATACAAGATTGTAGATGTGCACCATGTCTGTTTTTCTACCCGAATTCACACTGTGATTTCTATCCCCTCCTTTTTTTTTTTTGAACATGTGCTGCACTCTTCCCCACCCCCTCAGCCCAACCCTATATAAGTTGTAGTTAGCTACACATGGGCCATTTCTTTCCTAGCAGCCTCCCAGTCTGACTGGGAGGGCATGGTAAGTGAGCTATTACATCCCTGTTCACACTGGTGTGGTGCTGTGCGGTGTCCGTTGCTGCCGTGGCGCCGTGTCTGCGGGGGGGTGCGGCCCATAGACTGGTTTGAGTGGCATTGGGGCCGCTCTGCCGGTGGGTCGTTCCCCCCTGTGGGCATTACTGTCGCGGCGGTGGTGGTCGCCGCCCGATTCTGCGCCATTTTATGCTAGGGACGTTAAGGACCCACTCTGGATAGGTGGCCTTGACGTGGTGAGTGGGCTTGTACTTTTTGATCAAAAATGTATACTAACAACCTGTTAGTTTTTGATATTATGCTGAGAAGCAAACAGATCATTATACAAGATTGTAGATGTGCACCATGTCTGTTTTTCTACCCGAATTCTGACTAATTATAATATTGTAATTCAGCAAAAATTCCGATTAGCAAAGCTTGCTGAACAGAATAGCGAAATAGCAGAATTCCGGTGAAATTTGCATGAAATTGCAGTGGAATTTCTGTATTCTCAGAACACTCTGATTGGTTGATCATATTACTTCACACCTACTCAGCTGATTTGCTCTAAATCTGATGTCAGATCCCTCACTAAAGTGTCAACCTTTAGAGTGCATTCCCATCTGGCGTATACACAGCGTATTTCACGCTGCACAAAATTTACGGCAGCAGTGGGAAATACGCTGCATATTTCTTGCTCACTATACACACAGGGCTTTCCTATGCGTGTAGTGAGTTTTGGAGGCGGGGCCGTGTGCTGGCGTGACTGTGACGCATGGCTCCGCCTCCAAAACTCACTACACACATAGGGCTGCCGCCGGAAAGCCCTGTGTGTATAGTGAGCAAGAAATACACAGCGTATTTCCCACTGCTGCCATAAATTTTGCGCAGCATGAAATACGCTGCGTATACGCCAAGTGGGAACGCACCCTTAGACTCACACAAACAATGGATTACTGAGACATCTTGTACATCTTGTACATCTTGTACATCTAGGCAGATTTTTCCACAAATCCATGGTGACTCCTTTACAATCAGATCTTATTTTGGGATATGCATTGCATGGCAAGTGAATTTCCACAGCAGAACACCAGTAGCATGAGCTAAATGGGGGGGGGGGAGTACAATAACGTATATTCTGTAAATTATTATATAGTTCATATTTATATAAAATGTCAATTTATATTTAAGGAGTTTTCCAGGATTAGAAAAACAGAGCTATCTTTTCATATCAGCTGGCTCCAGAAAGTTAAACAGATTTGTAAATTACTTCTATTAAAACAATCTTAGTTCTACCAGTACTTATCAGCTGCTGAAGTTGAGTTGTTCTTTTCTGTCTGATGTTTGTCTCAGGAACTGTCCAGAGTAGAAGCAAATTCCTATAGCAAATCTTTTCTACTCAGGACAGTTCCTGAGACAACTATAGACAAAGGGAGACAGCGCTCCTAGTGTGATACCGTAAATAAATAGGATAAAACTTAAGCAATATTGCTCACCGATGTAGGTTGTACTACGACCAAGTACAAGAATGGTGTAGGCATAAACCCTATACGGGCGAGACTCGGCAGCCGCTCCTGGCAACACGAAGTGAAGCAAAGACAGAACCCTCCAAGGATATCATAGGATAGAGCTGGCGCACAAGACTTCAAAGGTAAAAACAGATTTATTTTACCAGGCATGCAACGCGTTTCGCTGGATAACCAGCTTCATCAGGCATGTTGGGAAAGGGGAGGGCTGGGGATATTTATACAAGAGCATTAACCCATACATTGCTGGTGTAAAACACAATATACAGGAAAAACATATGCAGACCATTAAAAAAATTGAGTATTAAAGGAATATAACATATAAAAGAGCGAAAACAGTTCATGCTAACTCGCGTTCTCGATAATCTCATTGAATCCCTCAGGAAAAAGGGAACATAATGAAAAAATCCAAAAGGACTCTCTGTTAATTAATTTCTGAAAGCAATTTTTTTACAGCAGATGGTATAACCTCAATAACTTTCAATTTTAAACAATCATAATTCCCTGCATGTATCTGACAAATGTGACGAGAAAGAAGGTAAATAGCATAACTGCTCTCACAGTCATGTAGCCCATTAATTAAAAAGGACTTTTTTGAAACATTAGAAATAAAACTGTTACTTTTATCAATCATAGTGCAACATTTACACCTGACTTTCCCACATGCGATAGTGCCATTATCCTGTTCTGCAGATTTGTAAGCATTAGAGGGATTGCTTCTCAGACCATCACTGGGGGCAACCAAATTCCGCAGGTTTTTTGACCTGCGGAATGTGACACCCAGGTGGTCTGCCAAAACATCCCTCAAAATTGGGTCTCCTTTTAAAATATACCAATATTTGTTCATTATTGTTTTTATTTTCGGTGCTGCACAATTACAATTGGTAATAAAATTATGGCTATAACAATTATTTGTCTTAGTATTTTTTCCTACAATACTATTAATATTCCCATTATTAGGGTTATCTCTGATCACTTTTTAGGTGTTAGTAAATCATCCTGTTGATGCATTTTCACTCGATTGAAAGCCTTATTAAGTAAGGATTTGGGATAATGTTTTTCTTTAAAACAACTCTGCAGGATGCGAGACTGCTCAGTAAAGTCAAAATTAGAAGTACAATTTTTTGGGATTTGCAAATATTGCCCATAGGGCACATTGCGAATCCACTGTGGGTAATGGGAACTGTTGAAATCTAACAGGCTGTTAAAGGGTACCTCTCATCAAAAAAAAACTTTTGATATATTATAGATTAATGTATGCAGAATAACTTCACAATTGCATGTTATTAAAAAATATGCTTCTTTCTATTTAATTTTCCACTTTGAAGAAATGACCACTAGGGGTCTCCCTACCAGTCCTGGCAGCAAGCATTTCAGACTCATGCTGGAGTCCTAAACACTACGAGCTGCCAGTCTGCTTTGTTCACAAAGGAGAACACTCAGAGCTGCCAGCCTGCTTTGTTCACAGCCTGTTTGGCTGTGAACAAAGCAGGCTAGCAGCTCTGAGTGTTTAGGACTCCAGCATGAGTCAGAAATGCTTGCTGACAGGACTGATTGGGAAAAATACAATAGAAAGAAGCATATTTTTCATTAACATGCTATTGGAAAGTTATTCAACATTCATTAATCTAAAATATATCAAAAGTTTATTTGATGAGAGGTACCCTTTAATATCAACAGGTTTAAAAAACGTTTTTGTTTTTATACTGCCATCAGAATCCTTTCTGAGTTGAAGATCCAAAAAATCAATAGAAAAAGAAGAGCTACTGTACAACTGCTCTCTTGTATATGCGGTTTACAATATGTTGGCCGCACCATTCAGACGGTGCGGTCCCGCATGAATAAACATCGGTCTAATGTAGGGAAACAGTTCATGCTACATAGTGTTTCTCGTCACATTTGTCAGATACATGCAGGGAATTTTGATTGTTTAAAATTCAAAGTTATTGAGGTTATACCATCTGCTGTAATAAATCGCTTTCAGAAATTAATTAACAGAGAGTCCTATTGGATTTTTTCATTATGTTCCCTTTTTCCTGAGGGATTAAATGAGATGATCGAGAACACGAGTTAGCATGAACTGTTTTCCATCTTCTATATGTTTTATTCCTTTAATACTCGATTTTTTTATGGTCTGTATATGTTTTTCCTGTAAATTGTATTTTACACCAGCAATGTATGGGTTAATGTTTTTGTATAAATATCCCCAGCCCTCCCCTTTCCCACCATGCCTGATGAAGCTGGTTATCCAGCGAAACGTGTTGCATGCTGGGTAAAATAAATCTGTTTTTACCATTGAAGTCTTGTGCGCCAGCTCTCTCCTGTGCTATCCTTGGAGGGATCTGTCTTTGCTTCAGTTCCTGAGACAGACAGAGGTGTCAGCAGAGAGCACTGTAGTCAGACAGAAAATAACAACTCAACTTCAGCAGCTGATAAGTACTGCTAGGATTAAGATTTTTTAATAGAAGTCATTTACAAATCTGTTCAACTTTTTGGAGCCAGTTGATATGAAAAAAAAATATTTTTCACTGGAATTCCCCTTTAAATCTGTCTGTGCCTGGATAACCCCACAAGAATTACAGGGTTTCTAGCAGTAGATATGAATATGAAAAAGGTATTCTGAGATTTATTTTTTTAAATGTTTTTTTTATATGTTTAAATATATTTTAGCAGTCCCAAGGCAACAACATTTTTTAAATCACTAAATATAAATATACTTCCTTATTTCAGTGTGTCCAAAATAAGAACCTTTAATATCTCAAGTGTAAAGAAAACAGTGCAGATTTTCCTACTTATATTTACTTCAAATCTCACACCCAGTTGTGGAGTAATAAAATAGATGGTATCCTGATTTATGGTTTTAACAGTTCCTGCACGCTTCCACATTACTCATAATAGTCAGCGTTACCATTGTCCCTAAATGCGGCTGTGTGTACTGTCAGCTGCACATTACCAATACAGGAATCTTTAGTGCTTAGAGAAGAATAGAAATTGTAGGAATGCTTGTAATTCCGGAACTGTTACTTTCTATGGATTTTATAGAAGTTATATGGGCGTCTTAGGATCCCTAAATTGCATCATGATTATTGTACATAGGAATAAGATTTTCCTATCTAGGGTAGCATGAACTTATGCATTCAATACAATGGCAAAAGGCTGATCAGTTTTTTTTTATTTCTTTAGTGATCTTCATTCCTTTTTCTCCTAGCTTTTGTAACAACTGTGGATTTATTGATTTCTTTTACAGCAGATCACGTAACATCCTGTGGCAGTCTCGGAGACCATGTGCAATATACAGGGAGATAAAGTAAACAAAGAATAAAAAGTTACAGCTTCCCCCTTAAGCTTACACATTGATGGCATGCTGTGTGGCCATATGTGACCAAACACAACTCGCAACACTTTTTTTTCTTCTACTGCATAAAAAGGCCCCAAGAACCCTTCAAATACAGTATTATTTCAACAATACAGACTACATTTTAGAAATTCACCACTGAATTTATGAGATTACAACATGCAAAGACTATATATTATTTTGCTTGTCTTCCTTCAAGTATATAAAACACATTTTGTAATTTAGTGGGCATTTGACTTAAATTGCTTTAAATTTCTCTTTAAGTGCTTCCCCACTAAGCAAATAATCCACAAGGTCCTTATGTCAACTTCAAAGGTGAATATGGAATTTCAATGATTTGTTTGAGAAAAAAAAAATGATCAGGCATGGCTGTACAAAGGGAAGACGATGGACATAGCTAACATTTCAAAACTGAATATTCAGAGGAGGGAAGTCAATTCAGATCAGTTTGTTTAACCTTTATTCTTTTTTTACACAATGCTTTAAGTGGGCCATGTATAGGACATGTATATGTGCTGTCCTCTTGCCACTGCACATATTAACTCCTTTATGACCTGTGCAGTTTGTTGAGTAGCCAGGTGGGTATAAAAAAGAATTGTCATGAATACATGGTGCTGTGATCACAGTATTTACACTTGACAAGAATGAAATTGCAAAACAAAGAAGAAGAAAAATAAGGCATTATGGAAATCACAATACCGATAGGCATGTAAATAAAATGCACAAGGAAGAAAATGGAAACAAATTATTTTAAACATCTCTATTTATTCAGCATCGATTATGAGTGCCATGCACAGAAATACACTTACAAATCATCAAGATCCGTTACTGGCAGTTTCTTTTGCAATTGCCCATCAATGATGTTGCAAATGTGCTCAAAGTCTGGAGACACTGTGGGCCATGGTAGTTCATTTAGGCCACCCAGCCTGCTCACAATAGAACAAGAAATGTGTGGCTTGGTGTTGTAGTATTGAAAAACGACTCCGGCGACAACTTAGAGGAATGACCTTACCAATGGTTCTTCACCAAACCAATGTCATCCCAAACAGTCAGTGTACCTGGAATAAAGAATAGAACTATAATACATTATGCCACCACACTGAATAATCCTATGAGTAAGACCACTGGAACATTCCCATAGTGAAGGCCTCTACATTGTGTTGCCCACATGGTCTCCAGATCAATTATGCTATTATTGTATCCAAAACAAAAAATAGGACTCATCACTAAAGAGGAAAGACCTCCAATCCAGTCTCCATTGCCATCCTGCTTTTCACCATTTTAGTCTGGGAGAGCAGTGGCCTGAGATTAGTGAAACACTTGTAGCTGGATGTTTGGCTTGTAGCCTAGTGTCTTGCAAGCACCTTCTGATGGTTTGGGTAGACAATGCTTAACACCTTAGGCTTCCTCGCAGTTCAAAAAGGGTTACTATATGTTGTTCTTCTAATCTGATGATAGGTTCATGTAGAGATTTGCCTTTGTGCTGTCTTTTTAGTTTGTTGTTGGTCTCCCAACCACTGGGATACAACAGTGAACAGTACAGACATCTCGGGCTATGCATATGGCGATAGGGGTGATAACTCACACTGATCGATAGGAGGCATCACACAATCATACTGTACGGTCTCAATCCAGTTTCTAACGTTTCATGTGGCTTAAAAAAATACATTAGATCTGGCTTTTATACTTTTAAAGCCCCTCTCACTTGCCACAGATTGGAGCAACGTCCTTGAAAAGGTAATAATTTTCAGATTATAGTGACACCTGCTAATTCATTGATTTTTATAACCTTCTTGTTGCAGCAAAGTGATGTAAAGGGTATCAAGTTTTGTTGACACGAAATACAAAAGGACAACATATTACATAAAACAAGACTCATTTTGGGAGTAAGCTCTCCCTTTGTCCCTTTGTCAATTGTGAAAAGACAACCATTTTCACAATTGACAAAGGAAGAGCTTACTCCCGAAAAGCGTCTTGTTTTATGTATTATGTTGTCCTTTTGTATTTCTTGTCAATAAAACTTGATACCCTTTACATCTGGACTCCTGTGAACTTTACCCGATCAAGCAGCACCATCGCAATCCTTTTTTCTTCCATTATACCCCTACTGCAATTGCCGACCCCTTCGAGGATACCGGCCGGATCAGCGGGCTGCAGCTCCAGATCGCACATCTGTACCCCAACACGGAGGGGTTATATGCATGAACCCAAGGTTCACCTAAGTGAGCACAATACCACCCTAGTACCTAGGGACCTACTTGTTTCACGGAATTACACGAGGCGCTGTCCTCTCCTTTTTTCCTATCTTTTATTCCTGCAGCTACACTTTAACACTCTACTAAAGCACCTAGCCCAGGATGTAGAGAATAATGTTAGGGTCTTTGGCAAAAACATGAAACAAAGAAAAAACATGAAACAGTTGTGTGTTAGCACTGTTGTACAAGAGAATGTTGCATGTGCATTGTGAGACCACCAATTGTTGTATGTGCATTGTGTGACCACCAAGTATGCATAAGGACATTTCTTCAAGAAACATGATATAAGGTTGGGTCCACATCACTTCACCTTTCACTCAGTCAATGTAGGAAACTGTCTCCACAGGCAACTTGACTGTAGTGGTAACTGAGAGTGACAAAGGTAATGGTACTGCTGACAAAAACTTGATAGATTTTATCTTCATATTACTTCAGTACTTCATATTACTCTTGGGTATGTGGACATTTCTGAAATTTCTGAAAATTCCTGATGATGAAAAAGGATTTTGACTATTAAAATTATAATAAAAATGTGTGGGAATAGTTATGGGAATGGTTCTCTACAGCAGCAAAAGAAACTGAATTGGATACATGCAAATCTGAAAGGGAAGGGAGCTGGGAGATTTATATCAAAGCAAGACACCTACAACTTACAGAAAGGCAAAGACACACCGGAATAGCTTATAACAGCAATATTTTTGTCACAGAGTAACAGTGTCAAAATATTTTTGTCACAGCCTAAATCTCAGTCTAACGTAGTAAGAGTTTTCTTGTATTCTTGGAATAAAATTATTTTCTGTTTTCTTTCAGTTCTGCGTTTCTGATTTCTTTCTTGTTCAATGTTTCTACAGTGTAAATATAATGATTGATAAATATTTGTGGTGATTCTATACTGATTAAACTGGAACTAAAATATCCTCCTTTAAAGTGTCTATGTGATAAAAAAAACTGTTCATGTGTCACAGAGACATGTCAAAGGTTTTGATTGGTTTGGGTCTTATTGCTGAGACTTCCATGATCAGTAGAAAGAAGAAGCACATTTTAACGCTTACCTATTTTATGGGGCCGTCCCATGAAGCTGGACAGAGATCACTGAGAGCCGGGGGATTAAATGCCTAGGCGCATGCTTCTCCATGTTCATCCTGCTGATTATCCAAACTTCATAGCATTGAGCATCTGTGGGATGTGCTGCAAAAACAAGACACTTCCAATCCATTGATGCCCCTTCATCACAAGTTACAAGACTTAAAGAGTATATGTCATGATATTGTTACATTTTATAATCCTCCCAGTTCACAGCTATCATCATGATAAACCACCCCTCCCTGCCATTATTTTTATTATTTTTTGGTTTCCTACCTTGATATTGCTCTGTATTTTCTGCTCAGTCTCAGTTAAATTCACAGAGTGGGAAGGGGTATTCCTCATCCGGCATTACATCATCTGAAGCAATACAGGGGAGAACTTCCTCCCTTACAGCCCAGAGCAGTTCATTGTGAGATGAGCTATAATTAGCTAAGGCTGCACACTCTTCCCTCAGTACTCCAGACTGCATTTCCTGCTTTTGGACTTCTGCCAGGCCAGCAGGAGTCCAAAGTCTGTGCAAGAGATGGCGGGAAATGTGATCTGGACAAGTAGAGAGACACCTAGTGGCAGCTTTTTTAAACACAAATAAAACATAGAAAACTTCATTTTGTTTTTTAAACAAAGTACATTAGAAAGATTTTTTATTTGCCATAAGGAGTGCAACAGCAAAAATTAGTTTTAATGAGAGTGCCCATTTAAGGATTTGCTGCTAATGTCTTTGTTCACAGGGCACCCTCTGAGGTTTTATTGACTCCATGCCTTGATGGATCAGAACTGTTTTGACTGCACAAGGGGAATCTACATAATGTTTACATTTTATGGCCAATTTGTGTATAACATTTTTCAAGACTTTACTAATTGAATTTAATTTAAAGGCATCATTTAACAATATTCAACAAAATTACAGAATTTCTCAAGACAATTCTACATCATCCACATTTTTCTCTTTCTCATTCTTGATATTAAAGTGAGCAAGGAGAGATTAAGAAATCTGAATAAAACCAGAAAAAAAAAAAAAAACAGTCTGCCTGCCAGCATTAGGGATCTTGTGGTTTATCTCACATCATGTCAGGGCTCCCAATGTTGACAGAAAAACAATTTGTGATTTGGCCTTTTTCAGAAGTAACTAATTTGCTTTCCTCCGACAAGTGTTTCACAAACTCAATGACCTTTTCCAACGTTAATCTCTTTAGCCAAGTAACTTTAATTTTACTGCCAGACCTGATGTATTTTCATAACAAACAACCCCCCTATTTCATAGCTGTCTATTCATCTAGTCTCCACACAGCCTTTTCCAGGCTCAACAGGTGAAAGTGATTAAATTCTCTCAAGAGGGGCATGTGGTTGAGCGTCCACTATGATTTAAACTGGATGAAAGATTGACGTTGGTAAATTTAGTGCCTACACGTCTTTATCTAAACATAACTCTATGTAGGCACAGAAGTAGCCTCCTTGTCAAAGCTTAAGCTTACATATCCTCATGTGTGGACATAGTGGTGAACACTGCATCTTGGTCTGGAGAATGAGCCCTTTTGCTGTTATTATTTTTTTATTACTATGTTGCATATTAAAAGAATTAGCAACTTTATTACTAAATCTAAAATATTTTGTGTCTATAGCTTCTATACAAACCACAAACAAACCCTGTGTAGTCAGATAATGCATTCGTGAATTTTACTCCATATACCCCTACTTTAAATGAAGGTACATAAGCAAGAAAACAGGACAAGGAGGGGAGCAGCATATGACTGCTTCAGAAAACAACACAAAGTGTTACCATAACCATGGAGAACAAAAGAGAAGCGCTCCATGGTGTGACAACTTCCAAGCAGGTGAGTTTGTATCGAAGCCACTTACCAGAGATGGTTGTGTAACCTTATACACAACAATAATACTCATATGTAGAGGTATACTTGGGTCCTATCTGCAGTCTTCCTGTCAAGGGTATATACAAGAGCACAAAAAGACTTGCAGGAATATTTCATCACTGAACAGGACCAATGCATCAGGAAAGGTAGAATAAACTTTTATTTTTGTCATGCAACGCGTTTCACTGTGCATGCACAGCTTCCTCAGGGAACTGTCATCATAAAGCTGTATGCATATAATGATTTTGCGGTGACTTTGTGAAGCCATTGGACATTATAAGTCTATGAGGCTGTCAAGTGAAGCTGGCTGGAGATCGCTGTAAACAGGGAAATGTAGCACTGAAGAATGAGCTTCTAGTCACTTTTCCTACTTATCTATGGGTGTCTCAGTAGTCAGACACCGACCACATGTCTAAGGTTTTTTAAGTGACAGGTACATTTCAAGGGAAGCTTACAAATGGAGTTTATCCAGAAAAAAACACCAGGAAAAATGCATTGAGTTGCTTTTGGTGATGGTAGGTGGAAGGCAATAGGGAAATACGAAATGACCTACATACAATGTTTTGTAGTGTTCATTTTTACATTTGAAAAGTAACACCACTGCATTTGGTGTAATATTTCATATGGCATTCTTTCCCATTACAAATCATGTAAGTCATTGATGATTCTTGGAATTATATGATTTGTAGTATTAAAAGTGTGGTGAGAAAGGGTAGAACAGAATAACTAGATTGTATGGTAATCTGATAGGTTGGTATTTTCCTGATCAGGTCATGCAATGTCCAAGTTTGGGACACCAGAAACAGGGTTGTGTAGACTGGAGTGTATAATGAGGGTTTTTGTATGGAGTGGTGCAATCCTTTATCTTAATATGTTTTCCCACAATCCCCTGCTTCAAATAAGATGTTGTCCTTGTACTTTACCTCTGGTGCAGTTCCAACAAAGAAAGATAACAATTTGAAATATTTCATATTGAGTGATACAGTACTTGAGATACACTTTGTAGTTTTGGAGCAACAGGTAAATTGCTACCGGCACCAGTAATTTGTAGATATAAGACTTGGTTGTACTGAGACTTGTAGTTCTACTGAGATTTAGACTTGTCTCCCTTGTGATATGTGTCTTACTCAGTGGATAGGTCTACCCTGGGTGATATGTGTTCCCTCTTTGGAGTAACCAAGTTTGTTCTCTGCTGTACTTGAGATAAAGCTTAATTGAAGGATTTAAGGCTTGGCTGTAGGCTGTAATTCTGCACTGTCCAATTTATCTGAGCAAGCTATTAGGGGTATTCATGGGGGTGTACCATGGTGAACTGTGCAAGGATCCCTTCCCTCACTAAAGCTTCCCTGTCTGAGACACAACTTTCTTGGAGCACATCCAGAAAGGTTTTAGAGTAACAACAAGTGACTCCACTCTGCTACATCACAAAGCAATACATAAAAATGCCACAGAAAATAATATGTTCCTGAGTTGCCCATTTCAACCAATCGGATCACTTCTTTCATTTTTGAAAAGGCCTCTAAAAATGAAAGAAGCGATCTGATTGGTCGCTATATGCAACTCAGCAACTTTTCCTCTGGACAGGTTTTGATGCACCTTGCATCTGCTTCATCGGAATTTTTGAGCTGGATTTTTTCAGCTTGATTCCACTCCGAAATTCTGCCTTTTATTGAATGGACTCTTTCACAGTTTCCTTAAATGAGTTTTTGTAACCTGCACCATACTCATGTGTTTTTCTATTCTAACTAGCTAAATAAGCCCACTTATAAGAACAAATGTCAGGCTAAGCATGGCTTTAGTTCATTACCAGGTGTCATTAATAATCGGACTCATTCTTTCCTAGATGTAAAATGTTCCCTTTGTTTGGTTTTGTAGACCCCATGTGGCAGAAGTCATTGTGATCTGGAAAAGTTTCCTTGAGTAAAATAATGAACTGTTCCACCAACTCTTTGCACTTATAACAAGCTATCACTGCACATGTTCCTCAAGTGTTTCCACTCATTGCCTCTAAATACAGTAGTGAAAGGCTAAGAGAAGATAGATACAATCAAGGAGACAATCATTGACATGTTTTCAGCTAAATGTGCATATACCCCAAATTCTGAAATGTTTTATAGGCTTGCTAAAGCTAAACGGAAAACCAAATGATTTCCAGATTGGCTATTACTTCCAGACAACAGCATGTGCAATGTTACCATTAAGAGATGAGCCCATTTTTGAAAAATTTGATTCCGACGATTCGCCGAATTAAAAAAAAAATTATAATTGTTTCGTCCGAATTTATTTGCAGTCAACCACTATTAAAAACTGATATTTCTGGCCTACAGAGTACCTCAATAGGTGTAACACTTAGGGTGTGTGCTGGGTTAGTGAAAAAATACTGTTATTAAGTATGACAACCAAATCAGAGGTGTCGCTATTAGAATCCCTATTGCAGAGTGGCACAATGACAGAGCCTGGAGGTGGCAACAGTATGAGGAGACCATATAGTGGCTGAATGACACAGCCTAGAGGTGGCGGCAGCTTGAGGAGACCACATAGTGGCTGAATAACACAGTGTGGAGGTGGCAGAAGCATGAGGAGAACATATAGTGGCTGAATGACACCGCCTGAAGTTGGCGGCAGCATGAGGAGACCACATAGTGGCTGAATGACACAGTGTGGAGGTGGCAGAAGCATGAGGAGAACAAATATATTGGCTGAATGACACAGCCTTAAGTTTGCGGCAGCATTAGGAGAACATATAGTGGCTGAATGACACAGCAGGGAGTTAATGGCAGCAGGAGAAGAACATATAGTGGCTGGATGACACAGCCTGGAGGTGGCGGCAGCATGAGGAGACCAAATAGTGGCTGAATGACACAGCGTGGAGGTGGCTTCAGCATGAGGAGACCATATAGTGACTGAATGACACAGCGTGGAGGTGGCAGCAGCATGAGGAGAACATATACTGCCTAAATGACACAGCCTGGAGTTGGAGGCAGTATGAGGAGACCACATTGAGGCTGAATGACAGCCTGGAGTTGGCAGCAGCATGTAGTGGCTGAATGACACAGGCTGGAGCTTGCGGCAGCATGAGAAGAACATACAGTGGCTGAATGACACAGCCTGGAGTTGGAGGCTGCATGAAGAGACTGCATTGTGGCTGAATGACACAGCCTGGAGTTGGTTGCAGCATATAGCAGCTGAATGATACAGCCTGGAGTTTGAGGCAGCATGAGGAAAACATATAGTGGCTGAATGACACAGTCTGGAGGTGGCGGAAGCATGAGGAGACCAAATAGTGGCTGAATGACACAGCATGGAGGTGGCGGCAGCATGAGGAGACAATATAGTGGCTGAATAACACAGTGTGGAGGTGGCAGCAGCATGAGGAGAACATGTAGTGGCTAAAGACACAGCCTGGAGTTGGCTGCAGCATATAGTGGCTGAATGATACAGCCTGGAGTTTGAGGCAGCATGAGGAGAACATAGAGTGGCTCAATGACACAGCCTGGAGTTGGAGACAGCATAAAGAGACTGCATGGTGGCTGAATGATACAGCCTGGAGTTGGCTGCAGCATATAGTGGCTGAATGATGCAGCCTGGAGTTTGAGGCAGCATGAGGAGAACATATAGTGGCTGAATGACACAGTCTGGAGGTGGCGGAAGCATTAGGAGACCAAATAGTGGCTGAATGACACAGTGTGGAGGTGGCGGCAGAATGAGGAGACCATATAGTGGCTGAATGACACAGCGTGGAGGGGGTAGCAGCATGAGGAGAACATGTAGTGGCTGAATGACACAGCCTGGAGGTGGAGGCAGCATGAAGAGACAGCATAGTGGATGAATGACACAGCCTGGAGTTGGCTGCAGCATATAGTGGCTGAATGATGCAGGCTGGAGTTTGAGGCAGCATGAGGTGAACATATAGTGGCTGAATGACACATCAGGGAGGTGGCGGAAGCATGAGGAGACCATATAGTGGCTGAATGACGCAGCCTTGAGTTAGCGGCAGCATGAGGAGACCACATAGTGGTTGAATGACACAGCCTGGAGTTGGAGGCAGCATTTAGTGGCTGAATGACACAGCCTGGAGTTTGCATCAGGATGAGGAGACCATATAGTGGTTGAATGACAGAGCCTGGAGGTGGCATCAGCAAGAGGAGAACATATGGTGGCAGTAGGAGGCAGCTTGGAGCTGGCATCAGCATGAGGAAAACATATGGTGGCAGTATGAGACAGCTTGGAGCTGGCATCAGCATGAGTGGAACATATGGTGACAGAATGAGACAGCCTGGAGGTGGCATCAGCACGAGGAGAACATATGGTGGCAGAATGTAACAGCCTGGAGGTGGCAGCAGCAGCATCAGGAGTCCTGAAAGGGACCCAGTGACAGAGTGATGCGGCGGGTGGCCATAACAGTACCCGGTGACGAAGGTGGGTGAAAAAAGGAGAACTTGGCATCAGATGTGTGGCATCAGGTTGGGTGGCATGATCAGAAAAGTAGCTGAGGCAGGTAGGCAGAAGAAAACTGTCTCTTTTGTAAAAATGTTAGTATGCATTATGTAAAACTTAACTTTTAATAATATGCTTAGGATAAAATATATAGACCATACATTTTATTTTAAATCAAACAAAAGGAAAGGTGTGCAAAAAACACCATGTGCCACCTATACCACCACATATTGATGTGATGCAAAGAACTCTAAAAGGTGGAAGGGTCCATTGTAATCGGTGGGGATAAAAACTTCCCCTGTAAGGCCCTACTCTCGCATTATTAATTCCCTTCATGGCAAGTGTTACTCACCCTAAAAAGGGCAGCCCCACACAGAAACCTCTCCCTATTTCCACTTACAAGCACTGCCATTTCACAGGGTTTTTAGGTGGAAATAGGGATTGCCTGCTGTGTGGGGCCACCCTTTTTAACCCCTTAACAACCACGGACAAAAAATGTACGTCCTGGTGCGGCAGTACTTAGCGCACCAGGACGTACATTTCTGATCTGTGTATAAGCGCGATTAACCCCTCAGATGCCGTGATCAGTACAGATCACGGCATCTGCGGCAGTGTGCATTTTATAATAGATGATCAGATCGCCCGATCCGTGGGGATCTACCACGGGGATCCGATCATCTGTAATGGCGGAAGATCGAGCAGACCAGAGCAGGATAGCCGATAATACTGATCAGTGCTAAGCCCTATGCATAGCACTGAACAGTATTAGCAATCAAATGATTACCATAGATTGCCATAGTTATGGATTTTAGAAGGCCAAAAAACGAAAACGCAAAAATAAAAGTGGCCTGCTTCTTAAGGTTAAAATGGGCTTATTCCATAAGGGGTTAAGACGAGTAACGCTTTCCTCGAAAAGGTGGAAGGGAACATATTGTATATTGTAGCAGGTGGGGGCAAAAACTTCTTGGCAAGTGTTACTCACCAAAAAAGGGCGGCCCCACACAAGAAACTCTCTATTTCCACCTAAAATCCCTAGGAAATGACAATGTTTGTTTGGGGAAATAGGAAGAAGTTCCTGTGTGGGGCCACCCTTTTTAGAGCGAGTAACACTTGTCAAGAAGGAAAATAATAATGCGAGAGTAGGGCCTTACAGGGGAAGTTTTTACCCCCACCAGTTACAAAGGACCCTACGTTGTTCCCTTCCACCTTTTAGAGGTTTATGCATCACATCAATAATTGGTGGAGTAGGTGGCACATGGTGTTTTGGCACCCTTTTCCTTTTGTTTGATTAAAAAAAAAAATTGGGGTACATGTATTTTATCTTAAGAATACTATTAAAAGTTAAGTTTTTACGTAAGGCATATCCTCAATTACATACTTGTGGTCTGATGAGGTGGAATGTCTGTAACTGAGGAGAAGCGCCTTAAATATGTTTATTTGTAAAGTGTTGATGTGGCACCATGGTCAATCTATTCAGGTATTGATGGGTGGAAATCCTGGCTGATCCATGCCTGATTCATTTTCACAAAGGTCAGTCTCTCCACATTTTTCGTGCACAGACGAGTTCTCCTTGGGGTTACTATGGCCCCTATCGCACTAAACACCCACACTATGACACACTACTGGCCAGACAGGACAGCTTTTCGAGGGCAAACTCTGCTAGTTGCGGCCACACATCAAGTTTGGCTGCCCAGAAGTCCAGTGGATCTTCAAGGTGTGTTGGCATGGTCATGTCATGGCCGTAAATGTTGGCACCCCTGAAATTTTTATAGAAAATTAAGTATTTCTCACAGAAAAGGATTGCAGTAACAAATGTTTTGCTATACACATTTTTATTCTTTTAGTGTGTTTGGAACTAAACCAAAAAAGGGAGGAAAAAAAGCTAATTGGACATAATGTCACACCAAACTCCAAAAATGGTCTGGGCAAAAATATTCGCACCCTTAACTCAATATTTAGTTGCACACCCTTTGGAAAAAATAACTGAAATCAGTAGCTTCCTATAACCATCAATAAGCTTCTTACACCTCTCAGCCGGAATGTTGGACCACTCTTCCTTTGCAAACTGCTCCAGGTCTCTCTTATTGGAAGAGCGCCTTTTCCCAACAGCAATTTTAACATCTCTCCACAGGTGTTCAATAGGATTTAGATCTGGACTCATTGCTGGCCACTTCAGAATTCTCCAGCGATTTGTTGCCATCCATTTCTGGGTGCTTTTTGAGGTATGTTTGGGGTCATTGTCCTGCTAGAAGACCCAAGATCTTGGAAGCAAACCCAGCTTTCTGACACTGGACTATACAGTGCGACCTAAAATCCATTGGTAATCCTCAGATGTCATGATGCCTTGCACACATTCAAGGCACCCAGTGCCAGAGGCAGCAAAACAACCCCAAAACTTTATTGAACCTCCACCATATTTCCCTGTAGGTACTGTGTTCTTTTCTTAGTAGGCCTCATTCCATTTTCGGTAAACAGTAGAATGATGTGCTTTGCCAAAAATCACTATCATCTGTCCACAAAACATTTTCCCAGAAGGATTTTGGCTTACTCAAGTTCATTTTGTCAAAATGTAGTCTTGCTTTTTTATATCTCTGTGTCATCAGCGGGGTCCTCTGTGTCATCAGTGTCTCCTGCCATAGCGATTCATTTCATTTAAATGTCGATGGAGAGTTCGCACTGACACTGATTCTCCCTGAGCCTCCAGGACAGCTTGAATATCTTTGGAACTTGTTTGGGGCTGCTTATTCACCATAATCTAGAATGGTAAACGCCATAAGTTAAAAAAAATATACCAAACATCAAAAATGCTAATTTTTAATCACATGATATATCAGGAAAAAATGAATTAAAAGCGATCAAAAAGTCCCATCAAAACAAAAGTGGTACCGATAAAAACTACAGATTACGATACAAGAAATGAGCCCTCATACTTACCTGTATACAGAAAAATATGAAAGTAAAAAGGGTCAGAAAAGTACAATTTTATGCATACCAAATAAAAAAAAAAAAGTTAGCACTGACCTACAAAATAGGTTACCATAAAGTGCTCCGTGTAAAAACTAAATCCCCAAAAGTTGCAAAATTGCAATGGATTTTAACACCGTGCGGACTTAGTGCATACGCATACCCTCTGTTCACAAATCCTTAAGGACTCAGGGCGTATCTGTATGCCCTGGTCCTGTTAACTGGGTTTAAACTGTTTTCACAACCAGAGAACGCTTTAAACCCCTTGGGTACCGACTGCTATCAGCAGGCAGGACCCAGGGTTAATGCCGAGCACGACAGAACAAGCCGATGCCCGGCATTAACCCTTTCAATGCCGCAATCAAAGTTGATCACGGCATCTAAAACTAATCCTCAGAGATGATCAGGACTTTCGTGATATAATTGCGATGTCCCGATCAGCTTACTGGACGACAGGAGGGTCTTTACCTGCCTCCTCTTCGTCCAATTGGCGATCTGCTGCTCCAAGCCTGCTCAGCAGGCTAGAGCAGCAGAGCGCCGAGAACACTAATCAATGCTCCCCTATTAAAAGTTTAAATCACCCTCCTTTCCCATTTTTTAAAATAAAATAATGTAATAAAAAATAAAAATAATCATATGTGGTACCGCCGCATGTGTAAATGTCCGAACTATTAAAATATAAGGTTAGCTGATCCGCATGGTCGATGGCGTACAAAAAAAAAAAGTACCAAAGTCCAAAATTGTGCATTTTTGGTCACCTCTTATACCATAAAAATAAAAAGCAATCAAAAAGTCCCATCAAAAAACAAAAATGGTACCAATAAAAAAAACATACCACGGTGCAAAATATGAGCCCTCATATAGCCCTGTATTCATAAAAAAAATGATAGGGGTCAGAAGATGACAATTTTAAACATACAAATGTTGATGCATGTATTTAGAATTTTTTTAAAGTAGTAAAATAAAATAAAACCTACATAAATTGGGTATCCTTGTAACCGGATGGACTTACAGAATAAAGATAAGGTGTCATTTTACCAAAAAGTTAACTGCATAGAAATGGAAGTCCCCAAAATTAGAAAATGGCTTTTATTTTTTATTTTACATTATCCTACAAATTTTTTTTTGTGTTTTGCCGCAAATTATGTAATAAAATAAGTTACAAAGTACAATTGGTGACACCAAAAACAAGCCCTTTTAATGGTCTATAGGTGCAAAATTGAATGTGTTATGATTTTTAGAAGTGGAGGAGGAAAAAACTAAAGTGCAAAAATGAAAATAGTTTTGAGTCCTTAAGGTAAAAATGGTCCTTAAGGGGTTTAATGTAGAGGAGAAAAAGAAAACGAAAGAGTAAAAATCAGCTGTGTCTTTAAGAAGTCTCATCCTAAACATTACTGAAAAACAGCTCTTCCCGGGAGCAGCTCATCAAGACCCCTGCCCAAAGCATGGGCCGCCACACCCCCTCCATTGACTGACAGTTGACCCCCCTCCCCCCACCAGGTATCTTCATCCCTCTTGCAGTGTGCTGAAAGTATTACCTGTGACATGCATGCTGCTGCTCAAAGAACAGTCTGCAGCATCTCCTGGGTCAAGACATTATGAGACCAGGTGCTAAAGAAGCAAGCAGAGCAGTTGCACTCAGACACTGGTGCCTGCAGGGGCCTAAATGCCCCTATGCCATGTAAAAAGAAAACAATATTATCAGTCGTATGTGATAAACAGGGGCCCTGTCATAGATTGTGTATTGGGGCAAAGGAATGGAACTGTGTGAAGACAGTAAACTCTATTGTTAATATTATATAGATCATAGAGGTGACATTGGGTGAAACAGAAAGGCCCTGTTATACTGTAGGGTAGGTTAGTGAATGTTGGGAATGATCTCATGTGTCTGCTGGAGTTACCCTTTAATGAGGGGATGTGGTAGTAATACAACAGTGAAGCATGCTGAGACTATTGTGACACTATAATTTATGTCATTACGCTGAAAAGCTATTTGCTATAATGGTGTAGATCAGTAATAAATGCCTCAGTAGAAAATGTCACCGCTCTGAAAGGAAAATTAAAGCTTTGTTTTGAAACGTCTCTAACTCATTGGAAACCTCTGACTATGTGCCAAATACAAGCGCTGGAAACCAACTATTTCCCTTGTGATAAGCAATGGTTCTTGTGCCACATTTAACAGCAGCTTTTATGGTCTTACAGAACACAAACTACACACAGAACTGGAACATAGTAGTTATATTACATTTAACCTACTAATTTGGCGAATAAGAAGCTAACATCAAACCCTTGGCCTTTCAAAGAAATCTAACATAAACATAATTTAGAATAAATGATATGTTACTATTTTCAGCAGATGGTGCCAGTTGCTTGTGTATTTACTCCTATTCTGTTCACAACTGTTATTATGCCATTGGGTGGCAGTCGATCACATAATGCCATTGCAACATTGTATGACAGAAAAATGGAGATGAAATAAAACTCATTCTTTTTGAGACTCAGTAAAGTCTCAGTCTCAGAGATTCAGTCAGAAGACAGAGCACATGCTTAGTTTTCTCTACTTCACCACATATATATTCTTTGCTGACAGAAGCTTATTACTTTCCCCTGTATTTAGCTTGTTTTTGGTTTTGTAGGTTTATATTCTATTATATTTCTAGGTATTCTAGAATACTTTACAGGAGAGCTTTTTTATCAAATTGAATTTTTATAAACTTTTTCATTTGTTTTAACAAAAATACAAAAACACAGATTGATACTGTACAGCGTTTCAATTCAATAGGAAAAAAGTGGTAGACATCACCACCCAAATAATGTGTCCACCTCAGGATACAAACAAAAAGCACAAAGTGCAGTCATAAAATGGCAGGTGATTCATACAAATTGGCAGTAGTGAGACCAGGGGTATCGAACCATACCCACAACTTCTCAAAGCGAGAACTAAAATTATTTATTAGTTTGTGAGTTACGAGCTAAAGACAGCAATCTACTGTAAAAGCAGGTCATCGACTAACCCCAATATGCAGACCTTAGAGCCATGCAAAAGATTAAATGAAAACGTATGTCTAATGATAGAGGTCATATGTCTCCAATGTGAATCTAGGTATGGGCAATACCATAGCATATATGTAAGGTCAGCATTTTAAGTGCACCAGGGACAACTGGAGTCTGGTCGGAACGCTAAATAATTTCAATTTACAATAATACAAATTATTGATGTATTTTAACAAACAATGGAGAATATACAATTGGGACAAACAATGACCCTTACCCAGAAAGACACAATATTGTTTGTCTGAGATAAGTCCTAGATCCTATTCCCATTAATGCATTCTGGGTATAAAAAAAGGTGTAAGAAGCATTTGGTATGTTATAACAATAAGAATAATGGTACCCCAGGAGGCTACAACCATCAAAATGTCCCTTGTAATTTGATGGGAAGCAGTTCAATACTGCATATCGGACACAAGTCATGGTTTGAGATATTGATAAAAACAAGTATGGGGGAAATGGATATTCCAGAAGTACCTATAAAACTGTAAGGAAGATTTCACAGTTGAATCATCATCCTTTCCCAGTTATTCATAAGTAGCAGCAGGAGAAAAAGGCAATTTTCTGCCCGCAACAATATCAAATTTAATGTCATTAGGCTTATTTTAATGTTGTAGTTAGAGATGAGCGAAGTTACATTGATTTGATTCGTCACGAACCTCGCGGCTCGGAAGTTTCTGACTTTAACCTGCATAAATTAGTTCAGCTTTCAGGTGCTCCGATGGGCTGGAAAAGGTGGAAACAGTCCTAGGAGAGAGTATCCAGACCACCTGAAAGCTGAACTAATTTATGCAGGCTAAAGTCAGCAACTGCCGAGCCGTGAAGTTTGTGATGAATCGAATCACTGTTACTTCGCTCATCTCTAGTTATAGTGGTTCAGGAAGAAAATACAATGTTTATATTTTTCATTTTCAAACAGATTTTAATCCCAGGTGAGGAACAGGGTTCCAATGGGCTTTGTTGTTGCAAAGTAGTTATCCCATACCCCGTTATTTCAAGGGCTTCTTTTCTGATTCCACATGTTTTTTAGGTGAACTTTTTATGTTAACTATATATTTTTTTTAAATATTTAATTATTTTATGTTTGTTTCTATTAAAAAAAATTAAATTTTTTTGCTGCTTTCATCCTGGTGCTTGGGCCTCAATAGGTTGGCACTTACTCTTCTGTGGAGATAATTTTTTTTGCAATCATCTCTTTATCATCAGGCAGCGCGAAAGCTGACTACTCTATTATAAATCTGGAGAAAGATAACACAGGATCCACCTTCGATAAAAGGCAATGACGACAGATGAGCTATAGACTCCTTTAGACAGGACAATGATCTCCTGAAAACAAACACCAATCTTAGGGATTGACACTTACTGAGTCTTGATCAACCTTGTGTCAGACCAAACAAATGATATATGGATTGTTCATTCAGCCCTAAACTTCTTCATTATCGGCCACAGATTCGATGTTTAAACAGGGTAATGCACGGCCAATAATAATGTCTGCACAAAAAATGTAATCAACTGACTCGCCCACAGAAGTCAATGAATCATTTCTGACTAGGTAGGTAGTTGCTGTAGAGCAATTATGTAAAACTAGTGCCTTAGCAGATCAGGTAAAATGTGTGTTTTTTTTTTTTTTTTTTATAAAAACAAATATAAAATCGAAAGAAAATGTGTGACACAAGTGGTGACATCACTTAAGAAACAAAAAAAAGTGACTTAATGATTTAGGAATTCTTCGCATCTCCACTAAACATCAACCCTGGCATGGCATTAAAATAATATTGAATCAAAAAGTCAATTAAGTCCCACGATTGAGAAACGCTGGTTATAATTGTTTTCACTGTGAAACAGCAACATGCTTTCAAAATACAGAAAGGAACAACATTGTTCGCTCAATTTTCCTGCACATAAAAACAGTATGTCTGAGAGTTTATAAAGACGTTAACAAACCGATTCAATCGACTAATTCACAAAATAATTGTAAGAATTTGGTGGCCGCTGTGTTGACCTGTGTGTCTCAATTAAAGCCAGCAGGACGGGTAACAAGATTGTTCTGTCTTATAAAACAATAACTGGAACTGTCTTACTTTGCATTAAAAGAAATGTATGTACTTTTGTTATTGGTATAAATCTCTTAGCGACTCAAAGCAAAGAGAAGAAAATGAAAGGACGAAATGTAACTTGGCCTTTTGTAGGACGCCAATTCATCAGAAAAGTAACTGACAAGTATTCTCATTAGACTGTGTTTACAGAAATCACAGGGCACTTCTATTGAGACCTTTAGAAAGACAATAATGGGCTTTTCAGAAGTCTGTACAATGAAAATAAATGTAATCATTGTTGGGTTAAATGGTGCCCTAACTTTAGCCTAAATGTACTGTTCCTCTATTGAACTTTATAGTAAAATGACAACTGGCCGGTTCTAACCTTGGTGGTCCTTCAGTGACATAGCGGGTGATTTTTTTACATCTGAATTTCAAATTAGAGGTTCAATACTTTTGCTTTTAGTTTGATGGATGATGTAATAGTACAGTTCGCAAACTCTTGTTAGGAAACAGCTGTTACCAGCCTACATTCTTACTACATACATACATACAGAATTTCAACGTGTGACTGGATTTTTCATTTGGAACAAAATCACTTTTAGCTTTAAACTACTAAGAATATTACCTCCTTTACAACCATTTTACTCTAGTAAAAGACTACATTACAAATACTGTTGCTAAAAATGTTTAACCATTATGTGTATACAGCTATGTGTATACTGTGTGCATATTATGTGTATACTCTTCTTTGTGTTTCCATGGTGACCGATGATAAACAAACCCTGTGTACTCTGACCCTGCGATTTTCCTACCTTTCTTCTGTCTTGTTAACCTACAGAATTTATGTAAGATGGATGGGTATGACCTAAGGTTCTCATTGTGCATGGTGTTTGTAGTCTGTAACCATGAAGAAACATAGATCTGTACAAGGACCAGTCAATTAGCCCATACATTTACATGATGCAGGTGGGAAGGAGTTAAAATAATATCCTTTTATATCTGAACTCTCTCTAGACAAGGATCACAAGAGGTGGTGTTTACAGAAATCATGGGAAAACCTCAACTCAACTGCAGTATGTGCATTGACACAGTCACCGGGTTCCCCACCAATTCTATTTTGGTTGTCACACTATACATCCAGGAGCTACATACATACCTGGCACATAGTGGTAAGACAACTGTGTGAGACAGGAGCCAATGAGCGCCTCCTTTTACTGTTAGGGGAAGCATTAATTTTAATGGGTACTCTGCCCCTAGAAATCTAATCCCCTATCCAAAGGATAGGGAATAATATGTCTGATCGCGGGGGTTCCTGCCGCTGGGAACTCCCGCGATCTCTCCGGCAGCACCCCCTGTCATCTGGTGCACAGTGTGAGCTTTGCTCTGTGCCTGATGACTGGCGATGCAGGGGCGGGAGGATCATGATGTTACAGCCCCGCCCCTCATCATGTCCCACCCCACCCCCTTAATGCAAGTCTCCGTGCACCAGATGACAGGGGGTGCTGCAGGAGAGATCGCGGGGGTGTCGCAGGAGGATAGGGATAGGATGTCTAGGGGGCAGAGTACCCCTTTAAAGTTACCAATTTGTGATACCACATGTGGGGTGCTGTTTTTTTTAAAGAAATTAGCTCTGTTATCGTATTCATGAATATCCCCCTCAGTGCTTCATCTAAGTAGCTAAAATTTAACTTTTTTACAATTTTTTAAAAATTTTACAATAAGGGAGAATTAAAGGGGTTATCTAGGAATATGGAAACAGATCTAATTTTTTTCAAAAACAGCACCACACCTGTTCTCAGGTTGTGTGTGGTATTACAACTAGGTTCCTTTCACTTCAATGGAACTGATCTGTAATACCACACACAACCTGAGGAGAGGTGTGATGCTGTTTTTGGAAAAATCTGCTCTTTTTTTTCTAATCCTGAATAACCACTTTAAACTAAAATGTGCCAAGATGTAGTGCATACCTCTGGGAAATTGGCCTCCTGAGCTTCAGGTGGCACCTTTACAAACACCCACTTAACCTATTTTGACAGCAGTAATAGAGCACAATAAATTACTAATGTCAAATCATTTGCAAACTGAATTTATAGGGGCTGGTTATGGTCCATGTTTTTATGGAATTATAAGTTTTAAAAAAAAATTACATTTTCAAGAACTGCTGAGAGACGTTCCATCCTCTGCACTAAAGGGAGGAGGACTAGTTTTTTTTTCTACCAAGTTGCAATCATGCACTTAGCAGCTGTTAATATGTATAAAATAAGCCTAGTGTTGAGGAGATATGTTGAGGGGTCAAAGGGGAGAATAATCCCCGTGACCTGCTCAATAAGATTGTGGACCGAGGTCCAATATTCAGAGACTCCCGGACAATCCCAAAAGATATGAGGAAGTGAACCCACTGAAACCTGACACCTCCAACATTGTGGTTGAACCTGAGGGAAAAATCGATGAAGTAATTCCGGTGTGTGGTACCAGAAGGTGAGTATCTTATACTGATTTTCTTTATAACATGAGGAGGACTTTTTTGCATTCAACCAGGCAAGTTGCCATATGGCTAGACTGGGAGGTATACGAAGCCTGATAGTTGCAATGGTTGAAATGGAGGTGACTCGGAGGGGACCGTGCAGTAATATAGCATTGCAATTTCACTTTGTCTGCCCTTTTCCTTTTTCATTTTCTCTTTTTTGTTTCTTTTCTTACTTTCAATCCCCTATTTATCACACTCAATATTTTATAATTATTAATATAGCCCTTTTTATCTTTCTAAGAGCTATATGCCCTTTTCCCTACAGGAGAGCCATATGGAGTCTTTACCATAATGTATATTTCCTGACTTATTGCTGAAATTTAGCCTACAAAATTATCCCAATAATAGATCGTGGTAATAGAGGTGTCTGGTGATACACAAATGTGATTAGAATAGATATGATCTTGTTAGATATCATATATACTAACAATTGAAGAGGAAATATGAAAATGGGAATCCTATAGTTGCCTGTACTCTTTCTATTTGTTATTATGTGTATGGTTATTGTCTTTATGAAAATGTTAAATGGTAAAATCATAAATAAACAGTTATATAAAAAAAATGTTTTTACATTTACTAACTGGGTGGAGGATTTGAAAATAGTCAGGCAGCTTTCCATCTATTTTATGGCAGTGATCTCCAACCTGTGGCTTGCTAGCTGTTCCATAACTACAATTCTAAGGGCCCAATTTCACTCAGAATGAATTCCATGCTGAATCCACTTGCAGCAGAACCCCATTGACATTAACGGGATTCTGCTGCTTAGTGCACCCAATTGAAGTTCCATAGTGGAACTTCTGATGCAGATCCGGTTTCGATTGAACCCACCCATTAGTCAATTAGACTTTAAAGGAGTTTTCCGCCATGTTGTGTTGTGATATGTTGTGAGTCCACCATAACGCTGCTGCTTTCTTTTTGTGAAATGGTTGTTTCCTGTAATTCCCTCCCTCCAACTACAAGTCCCAGGATTCCTTGTTTGTAATTGTGAGGTCACTTTTCTTTTACCCACATATCAGTCACCCCAGCCTTTGCAGCACAGCTGAGCTATGTGTGTTGTTTATAAAACCTACAATTCCCTGTATCTCCTTCCCATCCAGTAGCCGCTCCACTCATTCAAGCAGACACGCTCCCTTTTAACACCTGACTAGTGATGTAATGTCTTGGGCTGCACTGCAATCTTGGAAAACCCGGGGCAACACTCATTTTGTATGCTGCTAAAAATAAACATTGGGGGCAAAGATCACGTAAGAATTGCAAGATCAGCCATCAAGTACAGGTACCGAGTCAAGTGTTGAGCGGCATAGGCCATATTCGAATTTGCGATATTTCGCGAATATATGGACGAATATTCGTCATATATTTGCTAAATTCGCATATTCGTAATATTCGCGTTCTATTTTCACATATGCGAAAAATTCGCGGATGCAAAAATTTGCATATACAAAAATTAGCATAAGTGAAAATTCGCATATGCAAAAATTAGCATATGCAAATTTTCGTATATGCGAAAATTCGCACACCAGTCTCACACAGTGGTATTAGAGCCTTCTTTACACCACACAAGCTGGAAGCAGAGAGGGGTGATCACTGTGATGTGTACTGTGAAAAAAAAAAAAAAACAATATTCATAATTACGAATATATAGCGCTATATTCGTGAATATTCACGAATTCGCGAATATGCGATATTCACAAATAAAATTTGCATTGCGAATATTCGCGAGCAACACTAGTACCGACACTATATTAAGAATTACACTAATTTAACAGCCTCTGCAGCACAGTCAAATATAAAAAATCATGGAATACCCCTTTAAATAGCATGAGTTGATTTCCATGGATCTGCTGATGGAATTCATCGAAGATTTTAAATCCTGAATTTCTTTGGAGTTTAAGGGCCCTTAGAATATGCAGACAGGATGCGGCTATCAAATCATGTAGGTCTACAGGTTGGAAACCCTAGCTTTTACTTTTTTCTTTATTCAAAAATATACATTTTTTTATTGCTTAAAATAAAGCAGCTAGGCACACACACATTCGTTCACTACCTTTTGTAAGTGATTAAAAGAACACATTAGAAGTCAGTAAAGCTGCTCATTTATGAGGCTATCAGGAAGACATTTGTCTGTAACAGGTTCTTTAACCCAGCTTTACTTCTTTATCATGTCACACTGTAGATAATCTCTAGATAAGATTTGTGGATGGAAAATCCGCACAAATGAGCTGTTTCATCTGTTTTATCACGAGCACATGACTATGGGATGAAGTTTTCTCACTTTGTATTGTGTCAGTTCTTCCCAGTAACTGACATGAGCAATGGTGGTAAGTTCTAAGAAAGCAATTTGTCAAACATATAGTACTATAAAGCCTTTCTGGCATGTGACTGGGCTACATTGCTTCTGCTATTTGTCAGATACATTGTTTTTGATGCAAAGACATCTCAAATTAACTTGAGCGCCATATTATATACAGTGGGTCAAAAAAGTATTTAGTCAGCCACCAATTGTGCAAGTTCTACCACTTAAAAAGATGAGAGAGGCCTGTAACTTTCATCATAGGTATACCTCAACTATGAGAGACACAATGAGAAAAAAAATCCATAAAATCACATTGTCTGATTTTTAAATAATTTATTTGCAAATTATGGTGGAAAATAAGTATTTGGTCAATAACAAAAGTTCATCTTAATACTTATACCCTTTGTTGGCAATGACAGAGGTCAAATGTTTTCTGTAAGTCTTCACATGGTTTTCACACTGTATTTTGGCCCATTCCTCCATGCAGATCTCCTCTAGAGCAGTGATGTTTTGGTCACCTACAAACATGCAAGAGTTCTCGCTCTCACAGACCTGTAACTTCTTCTTTAAGAGTCTCCTCTGTCCTCCACTCATTACCTGTGTTAATCTCACCTGTTTGAACTTGTTATCAGTGTAAAAGACACCTGTCCACAACCTCAAACAGTCACACTCCAAACTCCACTATGGCAAGACCAAAGAGCAGTGGAAGGACACCAGAAACAAAAGTGTAGACCTGCACCAGGCTGGGAAGACTGAATCTGCTATAGGCAAGCAGCTTGGTGTGAATAAATCAACTGTGGGAGCAATTATTAGAAAATGGAAGACATGCAAGACCATTGATAATGTCCCTTGATCTAGGGCTCCACGCAAGAGCTCACCCTAGATATTTTAAGCCCATATATGTCATTTGTTTGCAGTTCTTTCACTGATGAACTAAAAATTTCTGCTGGTACAGCTAAGCTGTGCAGATTCTATCAAAAGGGCATTATTAACGATTGCTTGGTTATAATGACTTAGACTGGGATTACATGACGATTTTGGTTGTGACAGGGGTCACCCGACCAAAAATCGCTTTGTTGCACTGTTTGAATCTTGCAGTGTGACACTTAAAGGGGTACTCTGGTGAAAAACTTCACATTAACGGGCTCCAGAAAGTTAAACAGATTTGTAAATAGCTAATAAAAAATGTTAATCCTTCCAGTACTTATCAGCTTCTGTATGCTCCAGAGGAAGTTGAGTAGTTCTTTTAAATCTGACCACAGTGCTTTCTGCTGACACCTCTGTCCATGTCAGGACCTTCCCAACACAGGAGAGGTTTGCTATAGGGATTTTCTTCAACTCTGGACAGTTCCTGATACGGACAGAGGTGTCAGCAGAGAGCATTGTGGTCAGACTGAAAAGAACAACTCAACTTCCTCTGGAACATACAACAGCTGATAAGTACTGGAAGTATTAAGATTTTTAATAGAAGTAATTTACAAATCTGTTTAACTTTCTGGAACCAGTTCATTTTTTTCCACTGGAGTACTCCTTTAAGGTAAGTAAATAGGTTCACTCTGACCCAGAAGTGGTTGGAACTTGCAAGAAATCCATCCAAGATTTT